>NW_003852397.1:23446358-23556199 GCF_000181295.1 Otolemur garnettii
TTTTTTCTCTTAGGATGTTCTAGTAAGAGTTGAGCAGTATTTTAAGCTTTGGACAAAGAACATATATTTCTTGACTTAGAATTTTTCTAGATGTGTTGGATGAGAACCATATTACATAAGATTAAAATGCTCATTTAAGATGTAAATTCCAGTGATAGCATATAGGTAACTGACAGGGGGAGGATAGGGTAACTTGATGGGCATCTGTTTCCATTTTTCTTTGTTTCTTTTTAGATAGTTCCAAAGTTCTTTCTATTTCAAGGGGGAAAAAACCACTTTAAAAAGGACTTTACAATATGCTGAATAATGCCTCAATGAGGACCTGGAGCAAATGAGTATTTAGCCCCATTTTAAAAGTAGAAGAAGAGGGTGCTCAAAATAAGGTGTGCTAAGGTAAGAGGAAAGTGTTCCTGATGGCTCAAATAGTTTAATAAAAGCATAAAGGGGGATATTGCCTCTTTTGCAAAAACTCAGATTTGTTCAGGAAAAGTAAAGAGAGAATTGTATCCAAGTGAGGAGCTTTAAAACTATGGAAGACCTAGGAAGAAAACTGATGGAGAGGCCTGACTCTGAGTTTCTCTGATATACTTAAAAGGGGTGTTAAACTGCTAGAATCATTACTTACATTTAAGTATTTAATTAGACCATTATATTTCAGCAGTTCATGATCTTACCCCATTCCTACAAGCCCTGGTAAATTCTATCTCTGACTGCCTTTTCTACATTTGAGTAGAAATTGTAGCTGTCTACTTTTGTCTATAGTTTCAGAGCTAACATTACCTTAACTATCTCCGTATTTTTTTCAGTCCCTAAAGTAGGAAGTGAGTGTTCCTTCCTGTAAGTTCTTCCTTTCCTATTATCCATCATTTGATATTTCCTGTGACCACCCTCAGTGCCAGGCCCTGTGCTGTGCAGTGAGAATACAGAAGTAATAAAACGGATCTGAAGGTCTTTTCCTGCCCTTCTTTCTCTCAAATTCATCTCTATAAGAAAAATCTCCGGCTTGCGGAAGGACCAGCTCTGCTTTGCCTTTTAGGACAATTCCATTGTTAAATTATGGAGAAGAATGAAAATATGTTTCTTGAGCTACAGATCTTTTTTATTAAGTCTGTCACCATTTTAATTGTCAGTAACTCCAAGGAAGAGACCACCCCTAGGACCACAGCAATACTTTCAACTGGGAATGTTCTAAGGGAACAGAAAAGTGGCATTATGCTTTAATTTTGAATTGAAATTAAAGTGAGTGAAAGGACAATATGAATGAAATATGAGGAAACTCTGCAGTCAACTATAGAATTATTAGCTAAACTTCTCCTAGGGCTGGGAATGATTTTCTTTTAAATTTCTGTGAAAATGCATTTTAGCTAGTATATATTTCAAAGAGATCCTATAAGCTATATGTGTAGATTCCAGTGACTATATGACACAGTCATTATCATTTGTATGGAGAGATAAAATCAAACCCTATCTGATGGCCTTAATGACACCTTCCTTTCCCACCATGCTGGCATCATCTGTTGTACGTTTGTGGAGCAGTGGGAATCTAGGAGGTTTTGATGCAGAACACAGAGCCTAGAGACGGTCTTCAGGAGGGGAGCAAGAGAGCTTGCTCCCCACCTGACTTCTCTCTGCCAAGAGCTTTGAGTTTTGTAGTTTTTGTATTCTTTGTTTCTGTGGATAAATCTGATTTTAATTCTGATCTGTGGTCCTTCGATTCATTCTTCGAATGGCAGAGACCAAGAACCTGAAACACTGGTATCACATTTGATGAACCAGCCAGGAGAGAAGATGAAGTTCCAGTATCATATTCACAAACCTTTTGAGAATTGTGGTGTAGAAGGCAGCAGTGTGCCTGAATAGGAGAGGTAAAGAGGGACCACGCTGGCAGTGAATGGCTTACCCTGATCAAAAGAAGACAGGGTAGAAATAGAGACTCAAGATTTCCTAAATCCCATGATACCGGATTTTTGACTTTAGATTTCTAGGCTCTTGGTTACAACGATTTGATGAATGAGTCGACAGACCATAGAATGAACAGTGAGGTTTTATTTACAGCTTAAAGAACCAAACTGCCTTGCAGGGCAGGATGTGAGTGTTACAACTTTTATGAAAATAACTCTTACAAAGAGCCAAGCCTCTTTGTAGAGCGGGATCAGTAGTAGAAGTGTTATAGCTCCTATAAAGGACCAAGCTTCTTTGCAGAGGAGGGTCAGCGGTAGAAGTGTTACAGCTCCTACAAAGAGCCAAGCCTCTTTGTAGAGCAGGATCAGCAATAGAAGTATTATAGCTCTTGCTCTTCCTTCCTCAAGTTCTGCAACAGCTCACTGAAGTCTTGTTCTTTTGCTCTATCTTCCTCCAAGGTCTATGAGTATCTGCTCTCAGGCTCTCTGCTCAGGGGTCTTATATAGGGGTAATAGCTTAGCTGTGATTGGTCTATAAAATAGACCAGTCAGGAGCAGGATTGAAGATGGACCAATCAGGGATGCACTGGAGGAATCGCTAGCATTTTCCCTTGATTGGCCTGGTCTTCTTTTGTTACTGCAGCCTCTGGTGGGAGAGGAAAGCTCCCCCTTTGGCTCCAGCCTGCTGGTTTCTGTGCCAGCTGCTGCCAAGGCAGAGCCAGCAGGTCCTCTAGTGCCGCTCTACTGGAGCCTCTGGTGGGGGTGGGAGGCTCCCCTGCTTGCTCCAGCCTGCCAGTTCCTTTGCCGGCTGCTGCCACCAAGACAGAGGTGGCAGGTCCCCCAGCCCTGCTCAGCTGAGCTGGCTGGGGTGCCACTTTTCCAGTATCATCCAGACATCCACTTCCGTTCTATATATTCTTCAGTTCAACGTGAAAGCAGCATTTTTTTAAAGGAGAAAAGTTCATATGAAAATTGCAGTACTGTAACAACATTTAGAATTGATGGGTCAGATTTTTGAAAATTTGAATCTATAGATAAGCCATAACATGTTTTTGTTTTAAATTTAGTCAAAAAAATGATAGTTTTACTTATTCTCCAGAGGGAAATATCCATTTATTTTATCAATGCGTTTAAGGGAATTCTTATTTCTTCCTTCACTTTACCAAAGTATTATTATTATTATTTTTGAGACAGGGTATAGTTTATCACCCAGGATAGAGTGCAGTGGCATCATCATAGCTCACTGCAACTTCAGACTCCTGGCCCAAGAGAGCCTCCTGTCTCAGCCTCCCCAAATTTAGTGTGAAAGGTGTGA
The DNA here is from genome assembly GCF_000181295.1 of Otolemur garnettii. NCBI lineage: Eukaryota > Metazoa > Chordata > Mammalia > Primates > Galagidae > Otolemur > Otolemur garnettii. The sequence goes on from NW_003852397.1 coordinate 23,449,575, forward strand.
GCCACTGTGCCTTGCCTCATTCATTTATATATTCTTCTGTTCATAAATATGATGAGGCACAACTTAGAATATGTAGACTATATCACTTTATATTACCATCCATATTTCATTCTTTTATGATATTTTTATAGTTTCCTACATTAGAACATTAAATATCGGATTTATTATAATTCACTTAGTAAAATATTGATGCTAAAAACTAGTATGTTTGTTTGAAGAATATGGGAGACTTTCAGTGAAATCACCCTTTCGCCGAGATTTCTTTCTAAGAAGACATTCACTATTACTGGAATTGTTTTGTGCATTGCATTACATTGACGTAATTTTAAATTTCCATTCTACTTCCAAATAAAGGGAATTTCATTATGTCTGACTCTACAATAAGAGGGTACCAGAGTCAGTGACATTTAGTAGAATTACAGATCTTAGTGTCTTTGTGTATTTTGCATTAAGAGGCATTATGTGCTCTTTCAATTCTGCTTTAAAGAAACTGTGTTGATTTCCATAGTTGTATAGAAGAGCTCTGTCTGAACTTCATTGCTGGGTTTCACACTGGCTTTTTCCTGCTGAAATCATTTGAAGATATTTCTTGGTATATTTGCTACTATTGGATAAAAATGAGATCCAACTATGGATTATAAATGTGTTTGAGTGAGTTTTCTCTAGTAGCATGTCTTTCTAAAACCTTTGTGGGTTTTAAGCTATAATTATTAACTTTCCCTTGCAACTTTCATTTATTCTATGTTCTAGAAGCCCTCGTGGGAAATGAAGTGTTTTATATAATAATGCTTGGAACATTTAAAGAGAGACATTAAAATGTAGAGTGTAATCAGGATGGGATCTTTTTCTAGATTCCAAGTTTCTGAGTTCTGGGGAGTGAGTTCTGCCGTGGAGTCCGGGAAGGAGGGATGTGGGCTGAGGAAGGAGACAAGACAGGGGGCTTTGACTCTCAGAGGCCTGGGGCGGGGATCTTTGCATCTGTTCCTAGAAGTTCTCAGAGGTTCGCATCCAGGAGGAATGTTTTTTCAACTTAACTGAGCCCGTATAGTTTCAAACTCAACTGGGTAATTGACCTGTAATAGTCTTAAAGCTGTCAGTTCCAGAACCATATCCTCAAGGGGCTGAGACTGATGTCAATGCCTGGGACATTTACTCAGACCACACTGATGGGAGGGACATTTTAAATTCATCCAGATCAAGATCACCCACTAGGTCTGTGAACCTCATCTGTCTCTTTTCTGTCTGGACAGAAAGGGCCTCAGAGTTAGTAACCACCTCAAAAGTCGGCTTTCTGGTTCATCATTATACCACCCACAGTCTTAGTTCTACAGCTTGGTTTGAGAACATCCTGTTCATAACTTACAGAAACAGATTGGGAGTAAAAGTGCCCTTAACAACAGTTTTAATAAACATTTTAAATTCCACAATAAGTTGATTCAGAGAATCATTTTCTTTCGTCTCTATCTCCCTGGATAAAAGTACGTGGAGGTTGGATTTCCTGCTGAGTTTCTTAGCATTATTGCCAGGTCAGAAACTAGGCATATGAACATGAAACATGTTTTTCTGCATCTGGAAGCCAGAATATAATAAGCATTGTTAATTTAGTAAAAGAAAAAGGCAGCTGTTGAAGATTAGGCTTCTTGTGTATGTGTGGGAGTTAACAGAATAATGTCTCTCTTCCAAGAGGCGTACGGTTTTCTTTTGCTAACATGCAAATTTAAATCGATGAAGAAATTATTGTTAAGTGAAATAATAAATCATTTTGTAATTTTAGTTAGAAATTGAATGACCAGTGCTCTTACGAATGAAGGCATAAAGTTCTAGGGACCACGTAACTGACAAAGTCTTTCCAAACTATGATTAATGTTCTGGGTCATAGTTTTCTGTAGTACAGCTACTAACCCAGGTAACACAACTCTGTTTTCAAGATCAGCTTTTGAAAACTATTGCATCAGTATGTAGAGCCCTAGCCTAATTACTGGTGTACAGTTAAACCACTGTGGTTTTCCTGATATGTATTTTGTTAGTTACTTAGATTACTGGTATGTACGTATGACTTTAAACCTGTTATCTCCATTTAGCTTACATTGGCTTTAACTATTTTTCTGTTCTGTGAAAGTGGGTAGTATCAATTGTGTGTCAGGTATTTTATTTACTTTGTTTCAATTATTCTTGAGATCTCTGAGGGCTGGCACTATCGCAATTAGTCTGTAACTGAGGAAAAGAGGTTCATTTGCACAGTAAGACATTTATAATATAAAAGCAATCTCTTTTTCTACAACAACATTTTTAAGGCATAATTTATGTACAATAAAATTCACACTAAGTGTATAGGCGGGTGACACATAACAAATATATACCCCTATATAATCACCACTCCAGTTAAGAAACAGAACATTTCCACTTGCCCAGGAAGCCCTCACTGTCTTTCGGCTGTCTCCATCCACACCCCTAAAACTCTTATGTGACTAATATGTCTGAGAACTTCCTTTATGTGAATCACTGACTATGTACTTTTTTTCGTCTGCCTACTTTCACTTGATCTAATGTCTAAAAAATCACCCGTTTTTTTTGTGTTCATTGCTATTTTGATTTTTAGTTGCTAGCAGTTTTCAATGTATGAATGCATCTCCACTTTTAATTTAGTAGCCTGCTGATGACATTCAGACTATTTCTAGTTATGAACTATTATGTATAAAGGTGCTATTTACAAGTCCAGATGATGTTAATATTTAGTAGCCAAAGGTATGCTAATACAAGATGCAAAAATTGTATCCTTGTATCTTATTGCAACATAGTGACTGAAGCTACTGTATTTCTACTTCTGGAATCAGTCTGTGAGCTTTGCTAAAGCATCTTCACAACTGCCATGGTGAAGCAATCAGAGTTAGGCTCTCACAGCAGATTAGAGGATGCTTATTAGCAATAAAATATCGTCAAAATATGCCAGGCATAATCATATTTTTTCTGTAATGGAATTATCTCTGCACATAGTTAATCTAAATTAAATGAGTTTCTAATTGAGGTTTGTGTGCAAGGGAAAAGAAATTCATCTGTTATGGAGACTCACTTTATATTTTTAATAGCACAGCCAAAGTCTCAGATATCTTTTGAGAGTACATGTAGGTGGCATTAAATGCAGCTGTCCTCTTGTGCTGTGAGCCCAAGGATGTGGCAAACATAGGTAAAAATTAGAAAAATATAAAAGGGACTGCAAGAGAAAAAAGTTGGAAGAGAGGAGGAAAGAAAACTTCCTCATACGTTTTTTCCCCGCAAGGTTGTTAACTGAAATAATTTCCAACATAAGTTGTTAGGGGAAATTAGGAAGAGAGAATTTATTTCAGTTTTAAAAATAGTTCTCTGTGGCTGAAGTTTCGCTTCCGTTGTCTTACTGTCACAGCTTCCAAAGCCACCAGGTTGAAGGATGTTACACCAATTCGATCCTTCAAACCAACGTGTTGTGCTCATTGTTGCGAACAGAAAGATAAAAGCTACCTAAGTCATAGGTGCATGTGATTTTGCACGTTCGAAAATGTATGTCTATTTCTTAGAAAAGCGAATGCTCAGATCAGCCAACAAAATGTGAATGTGAAGTGAACAACAAAAAAAACACCACTGATGACAAAAGCTTACTTGTTATGTAAGTTGTAAACCTCTATATTAGATGTATGTGAAAGTTCAAGTTCCACAGAGCTTCTGGGCCTGGTACATCCCAGTCTAGTCCCCAGGCATGTCTAATTTTAAAATAGCTATGCTCACTTCAAAAGAAGCACTTGCTGGAGTTTTATTTTGTTTTATAGGCTTCAGTTCCAAAGTTGTACTGCTCAAGTAGATAAAAAAGATAGTTTTCACGGACACCTCCATTTAGAGGAATCTGATGAGCACTTAGTGAGATAAATGTGTGGGTGCTATTGGATAAATCTTTTACTGGAGCCTTTAAAGCTAGAACATCCCCTAACGCAGACTGCTAATTGCAGCTAGTCAAAAGGTTGCTCTTGACTTCCTATCAAACCTAAACATGCTTTAGGTTGTAATGTCTAACATGTGTCCTTAAATTCACTAGGGTATTCATATTTTGATATCATTTTAGTCCTCCCAAAAGGTTCTTATATCTAATAGAGATGGCTGATTTTAAGTAAAAGCTGGATGCATTTATGAAGAGTCCTTGTCAGAGCACTTTGTAGCTAGACCCTATCCGATGGTACAGAGAAGACTGAGGTGGAGAATAGTTAGTCTAATTTGAAATACTCTGGTTCACACAGAACTTTCCCTGAATACCATTGCAGTCTATTTACTATCTGGCCAAGCGCTGACGATCAACAGATTTGAGGCTCTCAAAATGTTTTGTAAACATTTCACTCACACACTTACATGAACAAGACAGAAAGGTTAGTGGAAAAAATCTTTTCTTAAAACACACACACACACATTTCCCTCTTTTAATTGCTAACCTGCTTTTTAGATTAGTCCACAGTAGCCTTTGAAGAGTATGGGAGAAAATGACAAGAGCTAAGGAAGGAATTCTACTCAGAGCATTTCCGATTCTCTTAGTATTTTGCAGAACAGCATGACAGATGTCTTCCAATTGTCTGGGATAAGTGCAGCCCAGTGAACGCTGCTTAACAGCAGTTTACCACAAGCCAGTTATAATGTCAAAAACATCGGAACCTTTTCTTTTCATCTATATTTGAATAATGATAAATGCCTTCATGCTGTGTGAGAACTGCTGAAGAGTGTTTCTCTGCAGGTAAACTTGGCAGTGTCTTCTATAACTCCACTCGATGGGAGTATTACTTAAACAGTGTGAAGTATATTGTCTCAGAAAAATGGTATCACTATGTGGAATGATGTTTATGCAAGTGGATAGTCTGCTCGTTACTTAGCAGTCTAAAAACGAACCTCTGAGGCCACAGTATAAAACTCAAGGCTTTATTTGGATATTTGTAGTGAAAACTATAATTGCTCCTTGTGGGAGAATAATGTAAGTGCAATCCCTTGGCCTTACAAGGTCTATCAAGAATGAAGGAACTCGCCTATTCTTTTTTAAATGAATATGTATAATATAAGAAATTATTTACTATTTTAAAAAGTACTTAAATATGATCTTTGTTGTAATTCAAACATTTAATTACATCTGTATCTAATACTGGGTTATTTACACGCCAGGGGATGTTGTCCCTTATCTAACTCTGCGGTTCTTCACTGCTGCTATTTCATCTCCATCCATCCCCCTTGGTAAGATTAGTCCTGTCTTTTCCTGGCAAGTTTCGGTGCTGACTTTATGGTTTTAAGTGGGCAGCCTCATAGGCAGGAGACAAAACAATCCATTTGGTTAATTGGGATATGGGAATGGAGGCCAGCAATTTTATTCCTTGGCAATTTCTGAAAATTTCAATGCTATTGGTTCATATTCCCATTCATTTGGGTTTGCAGGCACTCCACAACCAATGTCACAGTTAGAGTAGCACCAATGGTAGATACCAATTTTAGCAACTGAAACCATTGGTATTTGAATCATTGAGCTTCTAATATGGGAACACCTGGCCGTTGTGTGACTACTTGTGGAATGCAGCATGTGGTGCTCGTTCGTTTGGTCCATTGAATACCGCTGCAGTATGGTGACCGGCATTTCCAGTCTTCCTTCTGTTGTGATTGCTTTGTCTTTATCCACTGATTTCTTTTTAAGAATCTGATTGCATAGCGGTTCAAAGTCTTTTCCCCTAGGGGGGTGTTTCTGAAATAGTGTGACCTTGAGAGGCTAGAAGGCATCCTACAACTTGAAGAAGCCGTTGGTGTCACTGCAGCAATGGCCATGAGGTCAGCCCTCCATGGACTTAGGGTAGAGTTGAATCAGAGCCTTCCCACTTAGCTTCTTTTCCATGTAAACATGCAAGTAAAACCTGCTGGCCTCAAACTGGATCTTTTCTCTGTTTTAATGGGAATAGTGGGTAAGTTTCGGGGCAGATGGTAAGTGTGGATCAGATGGGGTGTAGTGGGGAAGTGGAAAAACTGAAGCATTGAGTTGAAGACGGTAAGGAGTATTGACCTCTTTCCCCTCTGAGGCGACCTTTACATTTACGTTTCCTAAGCCCACTGATCTACCTGGACCCACCTGACTCTTCTCCCCCAGCCCCGATTTTCTTTTCTTCACTGGATTCTTTCATTTTCCTGTATCCCATTCTCCCTCATTGCCTCTTCTTGTCCTTCCCGTTCTACAAATAGAACATCAAATTGAAGCCTCCTCTTTAGAGAAAATAAAAACTAATTATAGAAGTAATACATGTTTACTATTTATTTCCTATAATTAGAAACCGTATATAAGCAAAAAAGAGAAAACTATATCCCATCAATCTACATCCGGAAATTGAGTGGCTTGAAGAACTGTAATCGTCCGTACAGATGCATACATTACTTTATTTATTTTTAGCTATTCCAAAGTTTGTTTCATGTGCTTAACTTAAAAAGCCATTTTATCTTTTACTTTATCTTTTAATCCCCTTATCGTGTCACAGATGCTAAATTAAATTTTCTTTGTTTTATGTACGGCTTATTAACTTCGATGGAGAAAGAGACGCCCCTTCCTCACTTCAGGATTTATACATTGTTGTATTTAGTCCTGTAGGTGAATGAAATGAGAAGAGCTTGACAGCAACGTCAGCCCTTCTTCATGGGATTTGAAGTCCTCTGCAGCCACTTCACTGCATGTGTACGATTTTGTGTTGTTTTGTTTTTTTACATCTCTTTTTCTCTATCCCTTATTATCTTTTTTCTTTATATCTTCTTAGCAGCTTTTGTTTTTCCTCTTTATTCTCTTCCTTTTAAATTCGTTGTTATAGAGGGGTATGGATCAACCAAGTATGATGGGGAGGTTAGTTTTGTTATTTTTTTTGGTGAGTAAAAGGTTGGATGTAAGAAAATATAATTATTTTCCCTGACATGATTCGTTGTTATAGAGGGGTATGGATCAACCAAGTATGATGGGGAGGTTAGTTTTGTTATTTTTTTTGGTGAGTAAAAGGTTGGATGTAAGAAAATATAATTATTTTTCCTGACATGATGGTGTTTACCAAAACCCTGGTATCAGTACTGTACGTATGAATATGCTAAACCTATAATTCAATTTAGTGAAGCAGAACTTAGGTTCCTGATTTTAGAAATACTGGAAAAACACAATTCAGCATTTAAGGTAAACTTGTTAGAATGAATTTTTATATATTAGTGTGCTGGTAATGTTTGTGTCTATCTGAAAACTGAATATACTTTTGATCATAGAAATTCACATAATGCTGAATTATCTAAGGTTAGAGTTATTAATAAAAAGAAATATTCAAATGTTGGAAGTTATAATTTGCATATTTATTAAGTGTTGAATGGATTTTATCATCTTCCACTCCAATCTAAGCTGTCCTCCAGTAAACACTCTCTAGGAAATCACTGCCACCCGACCTCTTGTCCAACAAGAAACCTCATGGGCTTCCTCAGTTCACTTCTTCATCCCCTTCATCGAGCCCAGTGTTCCCTTGTAACAGGTACAATATGTACTCACTGTATTGTGCACAAAATGCACATTTCAGATTTCTACCTTAGAAATGACTTGTGACTCAGAGCGCCCAGTTTGCTCAGGGCGAGGAACTTCAACCAGGTGCTTTCAGTTACCTTCAGTCCAATTTAGTAATTTTTCATTTACTTTTCTGTTAAAACTGAGTCAGTCGAAGTGCAGCCTCCTGATTAGTCTCTTGATGTGCCGTCTGGGTGCAGGCAGGAGGAGCATTGGTAACCTCATGGTGTCAGGATTGAAAAGTGTGCATTTTGGATCCTAATTAAATGTGTCCACATAGAGTATCCTGGCTGCTTCAAACAGCGGCGATTCTGTGCCTCCTGCCCCAGTAACCTCAGAATTAAGTTCACCCACACATTCTGTCCAATCCCTGGTGCTTCTCCTTTGCCTGTCACTGCACAAGGGGCTCTAGTGATTTCTAGCAAATGAACTCACTCTCACTCTGTTCTCAATGATAGGCCCACAAGGGTGCTGAGGGTTTTCTTCTATCTTCTCCTTTGAGAACCATGGGCCACTCAGGGATTGTGGTTCTGGGAGTGGTTCCCTGTTTGTGCCTATTTAGGTATGAAATATATACACTCAACTCTTCTTTCAATATTAAGAAGTAGGAACTTTAAGCATTTGATGTTTTAAACTTCAATGTATGACCTTTGCCAATCAATCTTGATAATAATAATACCCTCACTGATGATCATGATTGTTGTTGATATCATCATAATCATTGGATAATTGTATAGTGGTTAATATTTGCTACCAATCCATCCTGCTCCGAAAAATCCATTAGTGAAGCCTCGTCAAACTGCCACTTTGTGGGTTAAAAATGGTGAATAGCAGCAATTTCATATGGTTCAACCTGATATTACTCCATCCGTCTCCTTACAGGCTCACAACCATTACAATGATTCAGGCCGCCATTTCACAACTACACATCGTTGCAGTGGTCTTTTAATGGACTTTCTTGCTTCCAATTTAGTCCTCTCCCATTTGCTTGTTGCACTCCTACTGGAGTAAGCTTTATAAACTACAATAGTATCGAGCCGCTCTTCTATATAAAATGCTGTAATGGCATCTGATTGATCTTAGTGTAAAATTCAGGCTCCATTAATGTGATTTATAAGTTATGTAGCCATACATCCCAGTTAGTCTCTGACAGCCCTGGTTTACAACTGCTGCCCCAGTCTAATTAATAACGGTGCCCCCTTTTATTCTCAGAAGTGGCCTGGTTTGGATGATGAATTACATGATCACCTTATTTATAAGGTGCCTTATGATATGGCCTCTGCATTTCTCTCCGGTCTCATTTCTCACCACTTTTTAAATCATAATCTCAGCACTAGCTGTTCTGAACTTCTTTGGATTTATGGAATATATCACATTCCCTTGTAGTCCTGAGTTTGGGCCCGTGATGTTGCTGCTGCCTAAAATACCTCTCTGTTAACCTGACTGATGCATCCCAGTTCCCATGATTGCATTTATATACTTGCTTCAAGAAGTACTTCCTAAAAAACCCCACTGGATTTGCCTACCATTAAAAAAATGAATGAATTCCTAATATCCAGACTGGTTTTAATTACCCTATTTTCTGTACCCATATTTGCTCTGTTCTTCCCCTGATCAAACCCTTTTCCTATTTCACCATGTTGTACACTAATTTCTGGGCTTCCTATTAAAGAGCGTAGGTCCTGGCAGACCTCTCTCAGTTCACCATTCTGTCCCCAGGGCTTCCTAAGTGTTCGTTATACAGATATTAGATGGATATTTATATGTAAGTGCATGAGACAAAAAACTCTAGGGTGGCTTTGCATTTTGACATCTTCTCGACTGTCTATGTCAGGAGAGAGACGCTGAGAGAGTGTGAGCGCTAAAAAAAGGGAGGAGAAGAGAAAGTGGGACCAGTAAGGGCCCAAGATTGAGCATCAAGGAAGGGACAGATGGAAAACAGCTGAGGTTTTGAACCGACCATGTGGATGGACAGCTACGTTCTGCTTCTGGTCGTCTGATTCTGTCCTTGCACTGTTGCTTGCACTTATCTTAGCAGGGGAACCGAAAAGCCTGAAACCCATTCTATTTTGCCTGCAGTGTACAAACTTATAAGAACAACGTATGTAGCAATGTAATGGTCAGTAGGTACAGAAAGTAATTATGTTTGAATGGGGGAAAGTATTGGCCTAAGATTATCTCTCCTTTGGTAACAGTTATAGGAAACAAAACATGATTTCTGAATGATGATGTAGAAGGAGAGGCTGTTTAAATCCATATTATAGGATGTAATTCCAGAAGATAAAAGAGGGAAGCTGTCGTGCACTATCATTTATGAGCTATTTTTGTGGGTTGAACTGTGTCCTCCAAAAAGAAGCATTGAACTCCTAACCCTCAGCACCTATGAATGTGACCTTATTAACAAATAGGATCATTGCAAAGGTAGTGAAGTTAAAATGAGATCATACTTAGGGTGGGCCCTAATCTAATATGGCTGGTGTCTTTATAAGAAGATAAAAGAGGTGTGGGGAGAGAGCCTGTGAAGATGGAGGCAGAGATTGGAGTGATGCCTCTTCAATGCCAAGGACGGCCAGCCTCTTCCAGAAGTTAGGAAGAAGGTGCGGAAATGTTCTTCTCCCCTCACTCACAAGTAACCAAGTCTACTGACGCTTTGATCCTGGACTTCTGGACTCCAGGGCTATGAAATAAATGTCTGTTGTCTTAAGCCATCCAGATCGTGGTAACTTGTCATAGCAGTCCCAGGAAACTGAAAGGGAAAAATGGTGGAAACAATGGGCAGAGAGAGAGGAGAGTAAGAGCAGCAGGATTTAAACTGGATGTTGTCTTTTCCTACAGATCTCAATATCACTACTGATTCTTTCAATCACGCAATTAATTCAATTCCTAATCTACTGTAGTGGACGGACCAATGCTAAGCCATGCTGCAGGAACAAATAAGCCTTCAGGCTTCAAAAGCTTCACACTCCTGAGCTTTATTTCTCAGTGATGAAGTGTGTAGGGAGGGTCCATCGAGGGACTCATGGTCCCAGTTATCTTCCTACCATGATGCCTCCTATCCAGCAAATGACATCTGTTGGTTGCTATGGGAGCAGAAGGGAACAGGGTGGAGCTGGTAGTTCTTAGCTAGGAAGTTATACCCATTACTCTGATCCACACGGTATTATCTAGGAATAGTCTATAACCCCCAGCCCCTCCAATGCAAGGGAGATGAGAATGGTAAAAGACAATATTTGTCAAATCTATTCGAATCACACTCTCTTCGCAAAGATTCTAGTTCCTTCCTTAATTTGGTTTCTTTTTAATCGTAATCATCTTTTGGAGCTTATTTTCACACAAGGCCTCTCATTTACATGGTGTTATATTTTTCCTTACATAACTACTGGCAACAGAAAATTTCTCTCCAACTAAAATCATTCCTATTTCAACACTCATTAATGTTCTAACACAATTGAACAGCTGGTAAAGAAGGAGGAGAGGATGGAGGAGGAGAAGGAAGAGAAATCATTCACTGACGTTTTTAAAGAAACATCTTGATGTGTTTATTTTATTAGTTGTATCAATTAAATTATTAGGTGATAATTCAGGAAACTCTATTCCCTCGTATTTCCTATACATAACGAACTAAAGATTTACTCATCATTCTTATCAGACCTTTCTATAAAACTTATACTCTCCTTGTAGAGATTTGTAAGAGTGCAATGCATTGGTGGCTAGAGTGCCCCCCTCCTTTATCCCAGATTTATTGGTCCAGCTCATGAAGATGGGTTATTTCCAAGCATGTGGCTGCTGTATTTTACTCCACTCTAGGCCAGCAGCCTCTTTACCTCAACCTAGTCAGAATTACTTTTTACACAATTACATCTTCTTTTAGAGAAGAAAATGATTTAACCAGAAATAACATCAAAACTTGTTTTTTTGCAAAATACACATGCTTAAATTTCACATTTTTGAGATATTTCAACATGTTTTTAAAAACAATATGTAAATAGGTTTGGTTGTAAAACATTCAAATGAAACTTTATGCCTATTAGGATGGCTGCCTTAAAAAAAAAAAACTCAATAAACAGAAAAAGGAACATCAGTGTTAGAGTGTTGGTAAGGATGTAGAAAATTGAAACCTTTATCCATTCTTGATGGTAATATAAACTGGTACCACCATCATAGAAAATAGTACAGCGGTTTCTGGAAGCATTAAAAATAGAATGATGATGTGATTCAACAATTCCACTTCTGAGAATATCCTCCAAAGAATTAAAAGCAGGCTCTTGAAGAGATGTTTGTGCATCTCTGTTTATAATAGCATTAAATGATGCATGGATAAACAAATGTGAAAATACATACAACGGAATATTATTCAGCCTTCAAAGGAAGGAAATTCTGACTTCTGTCACAACATGGATTCACCTAGAGAACATTCTGCTAGGGGAAATAAGTCAGTCACAAAAAGACAAATGCCGTTATGTCTCCACTTATGTGAGGTGCCTAGAGTAGTCAGATGGTTAGAGACAGAAAGTGGAAGGGTGGTCTCTAGGGCCTGGGGGAGGGAGGAAGAGGAAGGCATCGTTTACTGGGTACGGAATTTCCATTTTGCAAGATGAAGAGAATTCTGGAAATGGATGGTGGTTATAGTCGTGCAATGCAAAGGTACTTAATACTATTCAGCTGTACGCTTAAAAACTGTGAAGGTGATGAATTCATGTTATGTGTATTTTATCATAGGGTAAAGTAATTAAAAAGTAATCTCTTTACTCCTAGTGCTTTACTCATATAAGCCATGTGTTTTTATTTTTATTTACTAGGCCATTTTTGATGCACTTACACACATACACTCACATAACATCATATAGCTTATTCTTTGTTAGTTTTATTTCTTACATAAATGTCGTCCCAATCCACATCTTCTGGTCAATGTCCAACAATGTTTCTGTTATGAGAGGTGGAGCCCCAGGTAGCTTTCTACTTTCTCCCTTCCCTGCCACATCCTTTACAGCCGATCCAAGTCCTAACTCAAGTCCTCCCTGGACTGAGACCCTCCCTGGGTCCTTCACTAGCTGCTATGGCAAAAAAATTCCTACTTTACTGCTTCTAAGATTTGCACCCAGCATTTTTCACATTTCCATGTTGCTTTCCCCCCAATTGTCCATTCTTCTTGAAGATTGTGCTTTCTCTTTCTTTTTTGGAGCATAAATACTAGCTCTCCTGTAGACCTCTATTCTCCAGATATGAGCAGTTTACAGTTCCAGGATCAGAACATATACCCCAGATTGGCAGAGGGTCCTCAGGTATTTGTTATTCTTTAGCTATAATCTGGGTTGTTCTCAATATTTAGGATGAACCCAAGATGAAGAGTTGGAAGGAAAAATTTCAAAATCCAAATGCTTTACTGGGCTCCCAAATTACTAATAGCTCAAATCTTCTTGTTTTTTTTTTCAACATAGATAAATGTAAAGTAACTGTTAAATAGACCTGGTGCAGTGGCTCAACCTGTAATCCTAGCACTCTGGGAGGCCCACATGGGTGGATTGCTTGAGTTTAGGAGTTCAAGACCAGCCTGAGAAAGAGCTAAGACCTACTAAATGCTAAATGGGGTTCTGGTGGTCGGTGCCCATAGTCCCAGCTACTAGGGAGGCTGAGGCATAAGGATTGCTCAAACCCAGCAGTCTGAGGTTGCTGTGAGCTATGACATCACCGCACTCTACCCAGGGTGACAGAGTGAGACTCTATCTTAAAAAAATAAGACAAAACAAACAAACAACAACAACAGCAAAAACCAACAGTTAAGTACTATCTAGCTACTGTTTAATACTAATATTATATTGCGGGTAATGGAAAATAGTACTGGCCATATTTGGAATATTTATGCACCTTTTTAAATATTGTGAATCCCTATTTTGAGATAAATTCGGGATATTTGACCTTTTTCCTGAGCCCTTTTGAAATAAAGACCACTTTGCCAATTAGAAATATTTAATATAGTGCTAAAGCTCAGGGTTGAAAGGTGTTTTAGTATTCATCAGATATAATGTTGTAATATTATTGGTAAGACAGTGAAACAAATCCCAATACACGTAATCTCTGCTAACAAAGATGAAATAGTGTAAGAATGAAATAAGTAAGAATACACTGCATTTGATTAAGGCTGACATCGGTTTGAATACGTTCATCCTCTAAGGTATAGTTTGGGGGATAACCCATCAACCAAGCACAACATGGTGGTATTGAGAATAGCAGGAGACAGAGATTTGGTGGATCCGATGGGATCGAGAATCGCTCCTGAAATGGGGTGGGAAATGGGATCCACAGTTGATATTCATCTTTAGCTGATAAAATGGTGAAAGCATTTCCTGGTTAACACACTGATCTCTCTCCTCACTCTTCACTCCTCTAGAAGAGTCACCTTCAAAATATTTTCTTGGGGGGCGGTGCCTGTGGCTCCAAGGAGTAGGGCACCAGCCCCATATACTGGAGGTGGTGGGTTCCATCCCAGCCTCCACTAAAAACTGCAAAAAAAAAGAAAAAAAGAAAAAAAGAAAAAATCTTTTCTTGGGGAAAAATTTATTTACATTGTAACAATTTCTTTCTAACACATGTGCACGCGCAAGTACACACACACTGAAAATGTCATAAAATGTCTTGAAGAACTACTCAGACTTCTCGTATTTAGCACACTCCAATATTTCTATTCAGTATTAGTTTTTGAAGACTGGTTTTGACCTACTAAGTTGATTTCAAAATCTACTAACAGATGGTAGGAGGAATTTGAAAAATACTCCCCAGAGTGTTTCATTTTATATATTTGACTACCTTAGGAGAATAATTAAACATGTGCTGATTGTATAATGAATCATCTCAAATTAACCTGCATAGACAATAAAGAAATATTTCTGTGAACTGCAATCTTTGTTCAGGAAATTTACTTGAAAATCTTTATAAAGGATTTCACTCATTAGTTTTTTTTACTAAAAATTCACACTGTACATGTTAAAGAGATGAGACAGGAAAGCTTTCTTTTTTAAAAAACTTGCAAAACTGTTATAGAATGCCTTTCAGAAGATCATCTTTCAGTATGTGCTTCTTAATTATCCCAGTGGAAATCAACCGTCTTCATTTGTATTTTCATGGTAACTTCTGGGAATGAGATAGAAGAACTCTAAGACTGTAATAATACAATACTCCCAAAGGAGTCAAAATTCGTAATTGTCACCAATTATAATCCTTAAAATGTAGTATTCCTTCTTTCTGAAAAAAAACTTCCAAATTCTGTCTGCATTATTTTTGTCATCCGTATAATCATTTCTTTCTTTTCCAGAAATATGCAGTCAGTAAAATAAGATCAATGTTCTTTCAGTTGGTGTAAGAATATAGTAGAGTCCATATAATGATATGAAGTCTCCAGTCTTATCTAAGCCCTTAGATTTAAACATTAGTTTTATATGTCTCTGACTCCAAGATATTATTTCTGTCTTTGACCTCTTCTGTGAGCTCCATCTCCCAATTTTCAACTGAGCTTCGACTGTCCTTACTCATATGTCCCTGCCAGGACTTAGACCTTAATGTGGTTTAAACTTAACTGAACCTTCTCTCTTTGAAGTACCCTGTTCCCTACACAGTCTCCCCTCCCCCCATCAACTCTTTCTCCTCATTTCCAAATTTCTTCTAAGGGCACCACCAGCCTTCCAGATATAAGCCCTTAGAGTCACATTAAATCCCTTATTTCTTTTCACTATTATATCAATTAACAAGGCCTGGATTCTATTTATAGAATATTTCTTATACTTTTCTATTTCTGTCTATTTCTACTGTTAATACCCTAATTGCCTTTAATCTGAATTATTGCAATTACTTTTTGAGGTAATTATTGGTGCCATCCACATATATTTCCTGTGCTTCTCTTTCTGGACTTGTAGCAAGATTGTCCTTGCCCACCTCCTGCAGTTAGGCACAGCCATAGTCAGTGAAACGTGAACAGAAGTGACTTGCTTTACTCTTAGATTGATCCTTTACAAACCACTGCATGGCTCACCATGCTGTGGAGACAAACCATCTTCCAGATGGATGTTTGAGTGAGGAAGGCATGGATCAGGACCCTCCCTCTCCTTCCATGGGCCCCAGATTGATCCTTTACAAACCACTGCTTGCCTCACCATTCTGGGGAGACAAATGATCTTCCAGATGGATGTTTGAGTGAGGAAGGCATGGATCAGGACCCACCCTCTCCTTCCATGGGCCCCAAATGCACATAGAGCAGAAGCAAGAAATAAATCTTTCCTCTCTTTGTTAGTTTAATCCAACGAGACTTTGGAGTATGTGATTATTTAGTAACCCCATCTGTCCTGACTGATTTAAGCCCTCAACTGTATTATGTACTAAAAAAGTTCTTATCCCTCTATTCTACATTGTTATCATGTTAATCTTACTAAAATATAAGTTTAATTATATAAATTCCTTGCTAAAATATTTAATATTCTCCCCTTATCTTCACTGCTCTTCCAGACCATTACAGGGTCAACTCCTGTTGTGTCTCCATGTACATATACTCTGAACACTTCCTATATATATTTCTTTTTCTTTCTTTTCTTGAGACAGAGTCTCACTTTGTCGCCCTTGGTAAAGTGCTGTGATGTCATAGCTCACAGCAACCTCAAACTCTTGGGCTCAAGTGATCCTCTTGCTTCAGCTTCCTGAATAGCTGAGACTACAGGTGTTCACCATAACATCCAGGTATTTTTAGAGACAGGGTCTTGTTCTTGCTAAGACTAGTCTCTGAACTCCTGCTCAGGCAATCCACCTGCCTTGGCAATCCACCCGAGTGCTAGGATTACAGGCGTGAGCCACACTGCATGCGGTCATCTAAATCTTTTAAAATAATTCCTGTTGTTTCTCCGTGTGCATACACTCTGAATACTTAGTCTTTTGCTTTTCTAGTCCTGTGATTCTGGATGCCTTCCACTTCCTGTCCTGTCTATTGAATTGCTACCTATTCTTAGGTAACAATTCAACTGCCACAGTCTCTAAGAATCTTTACTGGATCCTTGTACAACAGGGACAGGAAATCCCACTCATTTAAACTCCCAATAGACCTCAAATCTTTACTTTGGCTCTCACCACACTTGTAATGGCTATTTTGAGCAAATTTTTATCTGTTTTCAGGCAGGAACTGATCTTCTTTCCCTTCATATTATTGCAAATTCTCTTGCACAATGCCTAGGAAATACCTTGGAAGTTAAATAAATGAATGAATAAATGTGATTACGGCTATACTTTGCTTTAAAATGGCCACTTTTTTTCTTGTAAAACACAATTATTGCAACATCAAGGCAATTGCTGCCAAGGAAATATTTCTTAAGTTAAAAAATAGTAAATGTCATGGTAGTCTTTTTCTTTCAAATGACCTTAAAATTATCCTTTTTCTAGAGTTTACTTTGACTTTTGCCCTTTGCCTTGGCTTATTTTATTTGACTTTCAAGCATGCTTTGGTGACTTTCGTTTTTAAACAATTCAAATTTTTAAATAAATAAAAATCAAGTTAGATAACTAGTGGAACTTTTCTTGTAAAATATATTCTTATTTTTCAAAGTTTAGCTCTATTATTTTGTTTAAAACTAATAATTGTTCATTTTATTTTTTCCCCACAACTTCTTTAAATATATAATGTTCTGTATATTTTAAGGATCAAAGTCAAGACATACTCTTTGACATAATGCTAAGCTTGGTTATTAAAAGGTAAAAAAAAAAATGCCTGTAATTTTGATTCTACTAAGTCATACTTAAATATGACTCTACTTTTTACTATAAAAGTAACGTTTGCAATAGTAGCCAAAAGATCAAGACTGAATCATTCTACATCACACACGGCGAGGGCTTTGCCTCTTCTGTTGAGGGCCCTCTAGAGAGATTCTCACAGGTACAGCCCAGTGTCATTGATTGAACTTTCGCTGATGGGAAATCTTCAGCAGGAGTGACCAGCCTTATGCAAATCTCTCTGGTTGTTTCTTCCCATAGTGATGACTTGATGCCTCATAAGCAATAGCCTAATAAGTATTTACTGAGAGCTTACGGATACTCAAGCCCACTAAGAATATCAAATGTGGGATATAATTCCTGCCTCAAGAGTTTGTGCTGAAGATAAGACTTACATCTATTACAGAGAAATGTAACAGAGTAAATGATTAAGCTCTAAATTGATCATATAGCCTGTGAGTGGAAAGAAGTGATGAAAAGGAGAAATCAATACAAAACATGAAACGGTACTGGAGAAAGGTCCTATGCATGTGGTAGAGTGAGCTCTGGGTGACAGCTTGTGGGAAGAGCAAGGATATCTGAGGTCTGAGATTAAGTTAGTAGCCAACTGGCCACTGTGGGCTTACAGTGCCAGCACTGTACAAATGACTCGGTAAAGTTTCATAAGCTTTTGCTGAGTGGTGTTCATTATTGTAGTGTGTTGTTATTATTGTTGTGTGTTGTTTCTGTGTTGTATTTAGTACTGGTGTTAAGATTTCTCTTTTTTCCCAGATTTATTGATCTATAATTGGTAAGTAACAATTGTATATATTCAAGGTGTACAACGTAATTATTTAATTGATCATGATAATCAAATTAATTAATATGTTTATCACTCATGTATTCACTAGTGTGAGGGTTTGGGGGGCGTGTGTGTACGTGAGCACTGAGGACACTTAAGATGTACTTTTGGAAAATTTCAAGTAAATAATACAGTATTATGAACTATAGTCATCGTGCTGTACATTGGATCCCCAGAACTTACTCTTCTTGTAACGAAAGACGTATGCCCTTTGGCCAGACCTTCTTATTATCCCCAGCTCCCAGCAACCCACATTCTATTTTCTCCTTCCATGAGTTGGACGTCTGTAGAATCCACATAGGGCCATCATGTAGTATTTGGTTTTCTGTATCTGGCTTATTTCACTCAGTGTAATGTCCTCCAGTTTCATCCCTGTGGCTATACATGACAGGATTTCTTTTTCTATGGCTAAACAATATTCTTCTCTCTGTGTGTGAACATTCTATTTTCTTTATCCACTCATTCATTGAAGGGCACTTAGGTATTTTTTATAGGTTGACTATTGTGATGAATGCTGTAGTGAATCTGTGGATGCTGATATCTCTTCAAAATACGGATTTTTAAAAATATGTATGCCCAGAAGTAGGGTTGCTGGGTCATATTGTAGTATTATCTTGAATTATTTGAGGATGTTCTTTACTGATTTCCATAGGAGCTGTACCAAATGACATTCTCACTAACAGTGTAGAGTGTTCCTTTTCTATACACCCTCACCAATATTTGTTGTCTTTCGTCTTTTTTATACTAACCACCTAACAGGTATAAGGTGATTTCTCATAAATGGTTTTGATTTGCAGTTCCCTGATGACTTGTAATGTTGCACACCTTTAAATATACCTGTTGGCATTTATATGCCTTTTTAGGACCTTTGCCCATTTGTTTGTGTTTTGTGCTACTGAGTTGTATGAGTTCTTTATGTATTTCAGATATTAACCCCTGATCATATGGTTTACCAATGTTTTACTCCATGAATGGGTTGCCTTTTCATTTTGTCGATTTTTTTTCCTTTGCAGCAAATGCTTTTTAGTTTGATGTAGTCCCACCTGTTCACTTTGCTTTTGCTGCTTCTGCTATTGGTGTCATTTCTAAAATATCATTGCCAAGACCAGTGCCAAGGAGTTTTTTCTTTAAATTTTACTTCAGAAGATTTATGGTTTATGGTCTTACACTGAAGTCTTTAATCCATTTTCAGATGAGTTTTGTATATAGAGTAAGACAAGGGTTTAAATTCATTCTCTTGCATTTGAATATGCAGTTTTCCCAACACAATTTACTGAAGAGACAATCTGCCCCATTGTGTCCTATTGGCAGCTTTGTCACATGTTAGTTAAAGATTAGTGGATTGTATATATCTGCATAAGTTTATTCCTGCGTGCTCTATTGGTCTATGTGTCCATTTTTATGCTAGTACCGTACTGTTTTGACTTCTGTGGCCTTATAATATGGTTTAGAATCAGGAAGTGTGGTGACCCTGGATTTGTCCTTCTAACTCAAGATTACTTTGGCTATCCAGGGCCTTTCGTGATTCTATTTGAATTTTAGAATGATTTTTTTTCTATTTCTGTGAAAAATGTGATTGAACTTTTTATAGTGATCACATTGATTCTATCTATCATTTGGGTGGTATGGACATTTTAAACAATATTAATTCTTCCAATTCATGCATATAAGATATCTTTTCATTTCTTTTGGTCTTCTTCAATTCCTTTCATTAATGTCTTCTTTCAGTGTACAGATCATTCATCTCCTTGGTTAAATTTCTTCCTAAGTATTTTATTTTATTATTTTTAATGCTGTTAAAAAGGTTTGCCTTCTTGATTCCTTTTTGGATAGTGTATTGCTAGTATAGAAGCACAACTGATTTTTGTATGTTGATTTTGTATCCTTCAACTTAACAGGTTTATTACTTGTAACAGTATTTTTGATGGAGTTTTTAGGATTTTCTAAATGTAAGATCATGTCATCTGAAACAAGAAAAAATTCACATTCTTCTTTTGCAATTCATCTTATTTCTCTTTCTTGCTTAATTGTTCTAAGCCTTCTGGTACTATATTGAATAGATATGATAAGAGTAGGCACCCCTTTCTTATTCTTGATCTTGGTAAAGCTTCCAGGTTTTCATCACTGAGTATAATTTTAGCTGTGAACTTGTCATATATGAAATTTATTATGGTGAAGTATATTCTTTCTATACCTAATCTGTTGAGAGCTTTTTATCATGCACAGATGATGCATCTTTTCAAATACTTTTTTAGTTTTTATTAAGATGGTGATATGATTTTTACTCTTCTTTCTGTTAATGTGGTTTACAGTAGTTCACCTTTATCCCTGGGGGATATGCTCCAAGATTGCCAATGGATGTCTGAAACTTAATACCAAACCCATATTTAAACTATGTGTTTTTTTCTATACATACATACATACCTGTGACAAAGTTTAATCTATAAACTAGGCACAGTAAAAGATTAATGACAATAGCTATTAATAAAATAGAATAATTATAATAATATACTGTGCAAAGAATTATGTAAATGTGATGCTCTCTCTCTAAATATTTTGTTATTGTATGCTTACCCTTGCAGTGATGTAAGATGACAAAATTCCTTCATGATCAGATGAAGTAAGGTGAATGACATAGGCATTGTGACATAGCTTTAGACTATGATTGACCTTTTGACCATAAATCAGTGGGAAAATCATCTGCCTTAGAGGGTCCTGGATCTTTGAGCCATGACATCTTGATTGGATGCCAAGAGCAAATGATGTCAATGGCTAATGGGCAGGTGGCAATACAGTGTGGATACACTGGACAAAGGGATAATTTATATCTTGGGCAGAATGGAGTAGGATGGTGTGAGATTTCATCATGCAATGCAGAATGGTGTGCAATCCAAAACTTATGAATTGTTTATTTCTGGAATTTTCTACTTAATATTTTCAAAATAAAGTTGACTGTGGAAAGGAAAACTACAGATGAGTCAGAACTACAGTATAACATTTATTGACCTATATATGCTGAACTATCCTTGTATCTGAGGGATAAACTCTACTTGATCATGGTGAATGATGCTTTTCTTGGTAATACCCTGTTCAATTTGGTTTGCTAGGATTTTGTTGAGGATTTTTGTATATCTGTTCATCAGGGATATTGGCTTGCCACTTTTTCTTTTTATACTGCTCTTATCTGGCTTTGGTATTAGGGTAATGCTGGTCTCATAAAATGATATTGGAAATATTCCCTCCTCTTCAATTCTTTTGAAGAGTTTGGGGTGCACTGGCATTAATTCTTCTTTCAATGTTTGGTACAATTCATCTATGAAGACATCTGCTGCTCTTGAGATTTTCTTTGTTGGAAAATTATTATTATTATTTTTGCTGTTGTCTCAGGTTCATAAAAATGTTATAGCACAGCAGATAGATTCAAATTGTTCTTCATGGTGTCTTGAAATTCATCCCAACTGTAGGCTGAGTGATACGGAGGTTCGAGAGGCTGCCAAAGTCCAAAAGCTTTGGTATCTGTGGATCTACTTCAATGTCAGGATTGACATTGTCAGGATCTACTCCAGTGATCTCCTGATCCAGGGCTGAGGATGTAGTTATCTCTCTTCTCTCTTGCCTCCTCCTGCAGCTTGATGGAGTTGTCTCTCACTCGGCCTCTCTGAGTCTGCTTCATCAGCTGTGTGATGTAGCTCGCTATCTTATTGTGGAGCTTCTTGTTGGGAATGATGGTGACCTCTTCACACATGTGCTTGCTTGTGTGGAAGTCCTTGCCCAGACTTCCACACAAGCAATAAGTACATGTAATACTTCTGATTGATGACCCTGGCCGTCTTCTTCATGGTTTTGATGTGAACACAGTCTATGTTGGGGGTCTTTGGTAAAAGACAGAAGATTTTTGATTATTGATTTATTCTCCTGGCTCATTATTATTTGTTCAGATTTTCTATTTCTTTATGATTCAGTCTTGGTAGATTGTATGTATCTAGGAATTTATGCATTTCTTCCAGGTTATGGAATTTTTTGGTGTACAGTTATTCAATGTAGTCTTTTATTATCCTTTCTGTTTCTGTGTAATGTCTCCTTTTTCAGGTTTTATTTAGTTGAATCCTTCCTTTTATTCTCCCTTGATTAGTCTAGCTAAAGGTTTGAAAATTTTGTTTATCATTTCAAAAGACCAACTTTTAGTTTGTTTGATCTTTTAAAATTATATTTCATGTCTCATTTATTTATGCTCTAATCTTCTTTATTATCTTCCTTTTACTACCTTTAGGCTTAATTTGTCTTTTCTTTTTCTTAGTTCCTTAAGGTATAAAATTAGGTTGAGATTTCTCTTTTTTCTTAATGTAGACATTTATTGCTAAAGGCTTCTCTCTGAGAACTGCCTTTGCTACAACTCATAAGTTTTGGTATGTTGTGTTTTCATTTTTGTTTATGTAAAAATACTTTTTGATTTCTCTTTTGATTTTATCTTTTACCCACTGGTCTTTTGGAAGTGTGTTGTTTAATTTCTGTGTATTGTACTGGAGTGAATATTTCTGACTCCTTTAGCTAGGCTGCCAATGTTCTAACTGAAACTTCACCACCTGTAAGATATATATCCTCAGGTAAGTCACTTGGGCACTCAATTCCCTAGTTCCCTATCTTTAACAATGGGAAAGCTGGTGATAATAATAAATGTATCTATCTCACTGACTGACTGGGAGAACCAAATGAAATATTAAGTAGACTTTAGCTAGAATAGTTCATAGTACACATATATGGTAAGCACTTGGTATACTAATGTTTTAAGAAGCCCTTATAGTGTGAGACACTGTTGATATGGGTTACTTCATTTGACTTTCACCACAGTCTTATAAAGAAAGTTTTCTTGCCTCTTGTTTTAGATGAAAAGACTATAACTTTGAGAGGTTATAGTCTATTTTGGGCACCAGTTAGTTTTGGAGGAGCTGGTATGCAAACACAGGATTTTTCATCTTACACAGAAACCTGAGCAGTTTAGCACATCTGCCTCCCGGTTGAGTATGAGTCCATGGATTCCATGAAAATAGGAGATCGTCATAGTATTGGACATTAAAAGTAATAATTCAGACTCTGCAGAGGATGGCTTTCTCAGAAATATCCTTCTAGCTACTTAACAAGTGTTTATTTTAGTTTGATTTTGATTGTTTATGGATATAAATTTGTGACTTCTTATGTGCCACAAGGAAAAAAAAGAAGGTCCTGGGTGTATCAACATTTAAGAGTGACTCAAAGAATAGAAGCCAGCAAAAGAAGTAGAGTTCTATCACCTTGTCTCCACCTCACTCTCCTCTGATGGTCTTGAGTTCAGTAAATGACCACCAGTGCCTGATCCAAAAACCTCATAGCGATCATATTCATTTCCCTCCATCCAAATTGTTGTTCCCTCTTCAGAGTCCAGACTTAAATTCTTTCCACTTAGACTTTTACTACTGACTTTTAACTCATCTCTTTGCTGCTAGACTCCTAGTCCTGCATTCTCCCTTTAGTCTAGAGTTATTTTTTTTTAAAAAAATCAAAGCTTCTGTGACTTTTAATTTCTCCTTAGTACACTTTCAGAGTCTTCACATTCTTACCACCCAGATTAGCAGGGTTTTCCATCACAACTTTACTTGGCAAACTCTTTTAAAACTCAACAAAAATTTCTCTTTTTTGTGAAAATGGGCACTCTTCCATTCTCTTGACATTAATGAGGTTTTTGTTCCTGTCTTTGTAACAGTCTTTAAGATAATGCATCACACGTTCTTCCCTCCATTAGAGGAAAGCACCGTAAGACCAAGAGTTTCCTCTTTATTCCACTGCTATAGCCCTATGCTTGGTACATCATAGCCATTCAATAAATGCTTGTTGAATGAAAGCACATGTCTGTAACATCTTTAGCCTCCACTGCTTTTAATTCACCTACTTATTTTTAAATTAGCAGAGTATCTGAAACAAAGTACAACAGTTAAACATAAATAAACAAAAGATTAAGTGCAGAGATGTTTTAGAGCAGTCGTCCTCAACCTGTAGGTCACAACCCCTTTCTAACAATGAAAATACATTGTGGCATTAGGAAGGTTGAGAACCACTGATTTAGAGGGATGTAGAGAAGAAGATTTCAGTATCCAGGAATTCCAGCCAAAGATGGGAGGCAAATGAATGCTCGTGACTTGGTAAACAGAGTCAAAAATGTCAGGTCATTATCAATTGCAGAGAGGAATAGAGGTTCAATAAAAATGACATGATCAACGAGGTGGAGTGGGAGACTGGAATAGTCACTCTTTCATTACTGTATTGGCCAATTCCCATTTCTTGTAAAGTAATTAGTGTAAGCATCACCTCTGGGAATCAAGTATCTCTGCTAGGCTAAGGTGACCAGATTTTAACATTGGTAAAGCCGGACACCATTGACGGGGGGGGTGGGGTGGGGGTGGTGGTGCTGACAACAATGCAAACTTTGATAAGCAGTTCTCAATAATCACTTCTCAACAATTATTTGTTATTATTACAGTTTAACATTATAAAATTAACAAAAATAATATAAAACTCATATCCTGGCAAAATAGCCACATGGCAGCCGAAAACCGTATATTCCCTTACTGTTCTCCAGCTTGTTTGTGCATTCTTTCCAAAAATCGGGACTTTTTTAAAATGCCGCAGGATGCAGGACAAATTGTTAAAAATCGGGACTGTCCCGCCAAAAGCAGGACGTCTGGTCACTCTATGCTAGGCAGATTGCATTGCCTTTCCTGGTTCTCACTGAGTGTTCTGAGCAAGCCCCATCATGGACTCCTGGTAAAACTTTCCTTCTCCTTCCCTGCCCCCTCCTGTTGGTTCTATTTTCTGCATCCAGAGATGTCTGTCAATCCCTTGTTTTAAAGTTTACAGTAGTCTCCTGTTGTATCTGCAATAGAGAGCAAAAATGCTCTGCCATTCTTATCTGTGATTAGTTTTGCCACTGGTATTTTTCAAATTATGTTTTGTCCACTCTGGGGTCTTTTGCTTTCTTGAATGGGTGCTGCTCTCTCCACTGCTTTGAGTGTTCCTGCCATTTTAAATGATCACCTCCACCCAGCATACATACTCTTTCTTTTTTAAGGGTAGTTCAATATTACTTCCCTAGCTCAGTCTCATTAGCCTGTCTTCCCAATGCACAGCTAGTAACATTTCAATACTGTTATTTCCCTTGCTTTTCCTTTTAGAAAATCTTCATTAATTGTAATTATTGACCTATTGAATGAGTGGGTTGGTGTCCCTTCTTTCTCTATTGTTCATTTTAATAGGGCAAGGACTATTTTTCCCCCATCATTCTCTCTTTAATGTCTGCACGTTGTTTGGCACACTGTGAACACCTAATGAGTATTTATTGGATGGGAATATTGAGTGAGAGAATAAATGAAGAATGCATTCATGAGTGAATAAATAACATATCCCATTTTTGTGGTGAATATTTTATTTGCCTCCACTGGCTAAACCTAAGAATTCCATATCCTGTTATATAACCTGGAAACCATGGAATGAAATGTTTGATATATGGAATATTTTCAACAAGAAAGAGAGATGTGTAGTGTCTACAGTGGCCAGAGCCTTAAAAGAAGACAGTAAGAGCAGTAAAATAGGATAAACATGGAGGTTTTAAGATAACTTGTCTGGACAGAGAATTTTCTTTGGGCAGTAGTAGAAAACAAGGCTTTCTGGAATGGAGCAAGGCAACAGAAAACCTTCACATCCAGGAGGAACAATTTAGACTAAATGAATTCATTTCAAACTTTCAACAAACATTGCCTGAATATCTGCTGGGTATACCAGCTGTATAAGTGCTAGGGAACTAGATAAGTAGAATGAAGTGGGAGAGAGTCATTGTAAGCTCTTAAAAAGTAAAGTACACAATTAAGGTTTATGTTAGGAAGACTAATCTGAACACTTTTAAAGTTTTTTTTTTTTTTTTTTTTGAGAAAGTCTGAATCTGTTGATGCAGGCTAGAGTGCCCTGGTGTCATAGATCACAGCAACCACATACTCCTGGGGTCAAGGGATCCAAATACCCACCTAATTTTTCAGATTTTTTAGTAGAGACAGAGACTCACTCTTGCTCAGCTGGTCTTGAACTCCTGAGCTTAAGCAATTGACTTGCCTGGGCCTCCCACTTTTAAAATTTGGATCTGAGATAGGGAGGAGGTTTGTCAGAAGAACAAAGGAATCAACCAAACTAATCATGCTTTTAATGAATATTCTGTGCATTCTCATTTAGTTTGATTCCCTTGACCATGACATTTGAATTTGTAGTTCATAATTGGTTGTCTTACATTGAGTTAGATTTTTAAAGTATAATTTTCAAGATTTGGAGGCAACAAAATAAATGATACCAAAATAAATAAATGATAAATAAATGATAAATAAATGATATCAAAATAAATGAGACACAGATATACTTAGATAAAAAATAATGACGATGTTAAATATATGTGAAAACGTGATAAGGATTTTTATTAAAAAGATGCACCATTAAATACAGATACATTCTTCTGTGGTAGACAGTAATTTCATTCTCTACCCAGCATCTGGTTACCTACCCTGTTACCTACTGATGGTGATTTTTCAAATGTACCTTGCCGCTAGGGGTCATCACATAACCCAAATGCCCCGCATCCCTGACAAATTCAGAGGTAGAAGATGAAAGGGAGAAATGTTGGCCTCCATTAATCTTAGTTCGAAAAGAGTATCTTTGGGGAGCACTATCTAAATTTTGCTACGTTCAAAATGCTCCACCATAAAAGTGCAGCCGAAAACAATCTCATTAAAACAAGCTCAGAGAATAATTCTAAAATATATGATTAAAAGCAAACCAAAGAACGGAAGCACAAACAGTATGACCTTCCCTTGACTTCTGCTTGCAAACTTTACTTATTCAAGTTCAGTTTTGGATGTTAAGCTTTTTCATGGTCATAACTTCTGTGGTTATTCAGCCATCTCATCTATTCTTTTTTCCCTTTTATTTTTTGTTGAGTTCATGAACGAGAAACTTGAAAAAAAAATCTTTACAAATTAAGGTCTTCACTCAAGTGCTTTTAAAATAACAGTGTTATCAATACCATTTTCAAGTATCTATTCCATTCCAGCTTAAGTTACTATTTATTGAAATTTCATTAGAGGGTAGAGAAGTATTATTTTTCCAATTTAGCTCAAAAAGGAAAGCCAAAAAACATGGATTGCAGCCAAAAATGCTGAATAAATTAGTGTCCTTTTAGTTTAATTTTCAAACTATGAATTGATTCCCTTAAATGAATTCGGAAAGTTTTTGTGTGTGTGTCTGAACACTGTTGTCATGGAGATTAAAACTTTCCCCCATATTTTGCATATTGGAGATGGTGGCTTTCTTCTTGTTGATGCTTCTGTAAAATAAAAACAAAAAAGTTTAAGTAGAAAAGTGGGTTTTAATGGCATTGTTAATATGTAGTCTAATTTTGGAAGATGTTTGAAAAATCATTTATATTTTTTACCTGTGTATGGTGGAGCGTGTTGAATAATCTGCCATTGGTTGCCTTGGTTGCAGTTAGGCCTAAGGACTCACCAAAGGGAAGTCATTTGGAGTGGCAGGGCTGCCCGGGAGGTGTGAGAGCCAGTGGTTGCTCCAGAGACTCCTGTTGTGGGACTGCTCTCTTGGTGAGGAGGAGCACCGTCTGTGTGTGATTTCTCAGATGCGCTCTGCAGGACTCTGTTGCCATCAGCTGTACATTCTCCAGCACCATCCCTTCTTCTTCTTTGAAACACAAACTACTCATTTTTTAGGGCATCTGCATTTTATTTCGCCGTGATCAAAACTGTGTGTCTGTGGCAACTTCTGCTTTTTGGAATTAACCATCATCTTTGTGGTTTTGTACGCAATATATGTTTTTGAAATGACCTGGAAACAATGAGACTTTCATAAGTTTTTTTTCCTTCTCACCAGCTTATCAGAGAGAATTTACTGGAAGTAATATGAAAAAGAGCTCACCAAATGCTACTCATGGAGAATATAAAAGAAAACACAGCACAAATACAAGTTAGAGAGATAAAGAAGAAGAAAAATGTCTCCCTGTGTGAACCACTGCAGGTCAGATGGGAGGGGCCTTGTGAAGACCACGCCATTAACATTAATCACTGGAAAGACCACTTCTAAAATATATTTATGGCACCAAGCTAATTAGGCACATGTATCCATGGGAAAATCAAGACCCAAAAAGTTCTTCAAAGGTTAGTGATACATCTACTATGACACAATTAGTGGTCTCAGATCAAATCTATTATAATTTGTTCTCCAAAATTTGACTGTCTTCCACTTTGTGGGGACTCATACATACATGCTTAGGGGAGTTAATAGAAAGGAAGTTTATTAGGTGTCAGTACTCTGATAGGACTTGGAAAAAGCGAATGAGATCTTAAATAATTTAATGGGCATGATTTCTCAAACAGTTGTCTATTGTTCATCTGAGGTTGAATAACTCAACGTGTTGAATATGCACAGACAAGGGACCCTACCTAGATTAAATAAATTCCTTATGATCTTTGGACTTGGGTCCAGAAATTTGCATTTTTGCCAAACTTCTTCACTTCTAAGTTTGCAAACTACTCATCTAAAATAAGAAAGCCCTGATCTGTCTTCTGTTTACCAAGTTAAATCGGAAAAATATAAAGTACCATACTTTGGAAGGATAGAGATAAGCTGGTTACTTTTAGAGAAGGGAGTGAATGAGACTAAGAAGGTTTAACATCAAAGCCTTTGAGAAAGGGCTGGGGTAGTGGAAAACATCATATACAATATCAGGCTGAGAAAGGATATGCCAGTTGTCTTCAACCCTCTGGGAGAATATCAGTAAGAGGAAATATAGTCATAAATGGGCCTCGCTTGCCTAAAATTTTTGATTAAAAATGCCTTTTAGTAGATTCAGTTATGCCTTTTTCCTCCGGTGACCATCTGTTAGAATTTTGAAAACCTAGTCCTATGAAAAAAATTGTCAGTCAGATACACTTGTTATACCAATCTCAGTTCTGGAATCTTTAATCAGCATAGCTGCCATCAGACTGACCAACCAGCTTGCCTGCTAATCCATCTGATCTGTGTCACACGAATACAGCAGGGGACAGAACAGCTGCTGTTCTTATTTCATTCTCCTTCTATCTGTCACACCCTCCAGGTGCCAGTAACTAGGGGTAGGAATTTTACCAAAAGCAGCTATTATAATAGCTTGAATTTAAAGCCCAACTTCCCAACTTATTTTTCACAAAATTAAGTTTAGCGTAAATTTCTGCAGTGGCATTTAGATGAAATATTTGGACCTGGTAACTATTAATAATTGCAATTGTGTTTTAAAATGACTGGTCTGAATATTTGAGGATATGTTTAGATACATATTTCTTGGTTATTTCATGTGACTTGAAGATTCTAAGATGACTCCCTAGTTTCCTAACTCCTGGAGTACATGACCTTGAGGTCCTCCTCCCTTGAGTGTAGGTGGCTCCTGGAAATGTGATTGGATATTACTCATGTGACTAGGTTACATTTTGGGAGAAAGTAGAAGGTATAATTCAGGTCTCTAATTAGCTTACTTTGAGTTATTCAAAATGGATCTGACCTTAAAAGAGCATCTAATACCCAAGAGAACTTTTCCTGCTGGTCTTGAAGAAGCAAACTGTGATGTAGGGAGAGGGCCGCCTGGCAAGGAGCTTCAGAGGCCTCTAGAAGCAGGGAGCAGCTGTAAATTGATAACCAGGAAGGCAGCAGACCTGAGCCAACACTGACACTGCAGCCTCTTCGCTGCCTGTGAGACTCTCAGCAGAGGCTCCATCCAAGCTGTGACCAACTCTCGATCCATGGAAACGTGATAATAAATGCATGTTGTTTTATGTCACTAAGTTTGTGGTAATTTGTTATACATCAACAAACATCAAATATATTATGATCAAAAAAAGCACAGACACTCTTTGACTTAGGATGATGTTACCTTCTGATAAACCTTGTTGTAAGTTGAAAATACTGTGAAGTTGAAATGCATTTGATACACTTAACCTAACAAACAGCATAGCTTAGCCTGGCCTAGCCTACCTTAAATATGTTCAGAGCATTCCATTAGCCTAGAGATGGGCAAGATCATCTGATGACACAGCACACTGTAGAGTACTGGCTGTCTACCCTGGTGATCGGGTGGCTCCTGGGAGCTGCAGCCTGCTGCTGCTGCCCGCTGCTGCTGCCCAGCGTCTTGGGAAAGTGTTGTATGGCATGTTGCTCTCCCAGGGAAGATCAGAATCCATAACTCTGAGCACAGTTACTACTGAATGCATACCACTTTATATCAAGTTTGAAAAATTTAAGTCCAGCTAGGGTAAGTCAGGGACCACCAGTACCATCAAATAATAACCCATTACTCAAGCACTGAATTTTCTTACTATAATGCATGTGACTTCTACTTATATGCTCAATACTTACTGACTTGAAAAAAGATTGAATGATAACAGAATTGAAAGGTTTGATTGATTATACGTTCTTCTTTGTTTTTGACTTTACCTACAAATCAGCGTCTGTTCCAAAATTACCTAATTTTAGTTCTTAGGTTGTAAATTGCTGCAAGTTGAGGATTTCTGAATGATTAAACTCAGTTCAAGGATAAATATGTGTCATCGGTTATCACAGTTAAACTATCTCAGAAGGTTGAGAGACATATAGTTTAACCAAAAGGAAAAAAAAGGTAAATAAAATGATAATATATATTTTTGCCCTAATGCATGGATATTGGACATCAGTTTAAAGGTCTGCACTTGAAGCTTATTAAATTATTTGACAGGTAGTTGGAAAGTAAAATGTCTTCAAAAGTGTTTTGAAATTCACACACACACACGGTAAAAATAATCAAAGAAGGGGAAATTATTTCCATTTGTGGGTGCAAGAAGAGTTTTATGAAGAGGCATTTGAATGGGAACTTGAAAGATAGAAGGATCTAGTCAAGCAGAGATGGAGGGAGCTCATTCTGGGCAGACAGTGCACCTGGGTATGGACGTTATCGAATCATCCACCCAGCTGGACACACACACACACACACACACACAGCTGCTCTCTTGGTTCTGGCTTATTATTTCTCACACACCCATCCACTTTGTTCATTCATTTGTTCCTCAGTCTTTGATTGGAAATCTATTCCGTGCCAAGTAGGATGCTGGTTGTGAGGATGCAAAAATAAGATAAATAGAACTGTGACCTATGAAATTTTGAGTATAGTTGGGGAAGGGAAACATAAATAAAGGTGCGGAGTATTTCAGCTCCTGCCTTTACACAGTTACGTCTTGATGCTTCATTTGGATTTTCTGGGGGTTCAGTGTTTCCCATTTTTCAGACTAATCTCAAGTCTACTGTTCCATAAAAATTAATTATTCTTATTTTATGTCTCCATTCATAAGAGTTAAATAAGCAGGTGGAAAGTGTTTTCAAGGTAGCATTGAGTGGGAATGCCTTATTGTACCTTAAAATTGTACCTTATACAGTTTTAGACTTATATATTCAGACAGATCTCAATGTTATAATCCTACTCTCCCTTCATATAGGTGAAGATAATAAATAAAAATGATGCTGGAAGTAATTTAATCAGGAGGTTAACACATTTTATCCCTGATAGGATTATGTGTTATTTTTAAACCAACTCTATGTAGTCTATAAAATAAGTATGTATTATTTTTATAATCACTAAATAAACATTATTTAAAAAGAAGAAAGTGAATTTAACGTGAGGAAGTAAAACAGTGGCTGTTGCATATTTTGCTTTTGGAACTTGGTCAGAAGGGAAAGAGGGTCAGAGACTGTGGGAGACAGGGGGAAAGGTCGGAGGATAGTTAACTGTATTTTGAAGGGAGAGGTTTCAAGGTTAGTAGAATCTGGGCAGAAGGAAAAAATTGCAAAGAGTTAAAGGCGAAAGTGGAAAGGAAATAAATAGCTCAGCAAGATTTTTTAGGAGGCAGAAATGACTCTGATTTAACATATGGGGGACAGGATTTGCCTTGAGGAGGAGAAAGAAACTACCCGGAGACTGCAGGGAAAGAGGTGAGAGTTGATGGAGCCATAAAAATTACCTAGATGAGAGGGCAAGCAGTTAAATGAGCTCATGCTTGTAACCTAAATGCTTGTATTGATTTAGGAAGCCAGATCATTAGCTACAATTGAGACCAAAGAGGTGGGGGTGGTCCTGGGGAGGTCAAGGCTGGAAAAATCCAAGCAAAGCAGGTAATGAGAGAAGGACTTGATTTCAGACTGGTGAGAAGATTTGAAGGCCATCCTGAGGCTGTGGCATCATGAACTTGTAGTGGAAACTCGGCAGGAATACCAATTTCTCCCTCAGAGGCAAAGATGTTATACTCCTTTAGAAAAGCTTAGTCATTTCCTAATTTATACAGTTCTAGGTCATCTTCCTAAAACACACATTTCTTCAGTTTATTCCTTAACCTGATCTCCGTCTGCCTGCCTTCATTCCAAGACACACACCACCTGTAATTCACCCCCTACCACACACAACTCAACACTAGACTTGGGCCATTCCCGATCACACGCAATCCTTTGAACATTAGTGTGAGAGAAGGAAATGAGAGAGGGGCAGTATTTGGTATCCCCACTCCATTAACGCATCCTCCCCATCTGAATATTTGAATGCTTCTTAGAGTTAATAATTAATCTTATTTAATTCCCACAGCAACACCAGTACACATGTCTTATCTTAATAGCATTAGAAAGAGGAAGAAGATAAGGCCAAGAGAGGGCTCCTGGCTTCTCAAGGGCACACAGCTCCTAGTGTGGGGCAGGAACTCAACACCAAACTGTGACTTCCCCAATATGTACTTTTGTTTCCAGTTTGGTATTTGTTGTATATCATTCTCTTCTTTACTAAGAGGCCAAAGTATTTATCTATGTATTTATTCATGTATTTATGTATTTATTTGCATTCTCTCTTTTGCTTAGAACTAAACTATTGCTGTCTCCCATCAGTACTTAAAGTGAGATGGAGGAAAGACTGCTAGAAATTGGCCAGTGATGTGACCATGTGGGACAGCAGAAAAATGCCAGAAAACGTACAGAGGGAGAAAGGAAAATAAATGTCAAAATTAGGAAAAATGGTTTTTGAAGAAAGGCAGGAAGAGAAGGTAGACGAGAGAAAGGAACAGAGAAATGAAGAAAGAAGGAAAGGCCGGGAAAAGTTTGATGAACTTACCAAGGATGTTTCCCTGCACCGACATGTGTGAATTTATGTGCTCGTTTATTTAACAGTAAAAAAAATAAAACAAAGGAAAAGCTCAGCAAGATAAATTGAGCGATTTAAAATAGAGTCATCATTTCTGTTTTCATTTCATATAGCTCACATAACTTCTTAGAGTTTTAAAATTTTTGTAGGTACATTTAAAAAGCTCCGTTTTCACTAAAAAACACACATTTTTAACCTTAGGGGCACATATCTGGGGAACGATCTAACATTTACTACCTACTATTAAAGGTCAACCAGTTTTAATTTTAGCCAGCAAATTTAAAAATTGCGATGCATTTGAGGATTTTGTACTACAAAAAAAAAAAAAAAAATCACCAATTACAATCCCTTTTTATTATTTCTAAAATATTTTTAGTCTAAAGAAATATCTGTAAATAATATGTGGAGAATTTAAAAAATTATAATTTAAGTAAAATATTATTTTACATACTGATAATATTCCAAAGACTATATACTAAAAGTGGCAAGACGTCACGATTACAGACCTCAAGTCAAGTGGCATTTTTTTAGACAGATGGCAGCAACGACGAATCGAAGTACAACGGGATGTGAGCTTGTTCCACTAGTGGGTGTAGGGTGCTCAGAGAAAGGGGTGTGTGGGGCTACAGTTGGGGGAGAAGCTTTGGGTCCAATAAGCATATACTCAAGGCAAGAGGGGAAAAGGCAGTGATCCTTCAAAAGAAAATGAGTCTTCTAGAAGGGTCATCTAGCTTCTGAGGCAGCTCACCATAAAGAAGCCAAAGAAACAAAAAGAACACAAACCAGGGTTCCAGAAGATGGGCGAGGAGCCAGGCAGGGAGAATGGGTAGAACTTGGGTATCATATTTCTCCATCTAAAGTCTAGTAATTCTAGAAGTCTAATGGTCATTTTGTTTACTGAACTTTTTGTGGAAAGTTCTTAGGTCTTCCAGTATTGTTCAGCTCAGTGATGTGTGATGAGCCAGCACTCAGGAGTGGCTGAGGTGAGTTCCAGAGTCACGATGCCCCCATCTCCCACTTAGTTGTATGAGCTCAGTCATGTTACATAACCTCTTGTGTCTCCGTTTCCTAAATTAGGGGTAATAACAGTAGTTGCCCCACAGGAGTATGTTGAGGATTGTCTACACGTATATTATATTACATTATATTTACATGTATACATGCCAGGTGCTTAGCTGATACCAAGTAAGCAGGGAATAAACATTAGACATTATTATTTAGTTACCTGAATCATTCAAATAGACTGGCACTAATGACATACAAAAATTACACGGATCTAAACTCTGGATACTTTATCAGATTTTTGGGTAACTAGAATAGAGACAGGGAGGCAGGATCTAGTAGCATAATACTTGAGAGTCAGCAAGTTGTTTCAACAATATTGTGGTTGTGTGTATTTTTTTGTCCATGCAAAATTTCCTTGATGGTGGGCAGTGCCTGTGGCTCAAGGAGTAGGGCGCTGGCCCCATATACCGGGGGTGGTGGGTTCAAACCTGGTATAATAAAGGAATAATTTTAAATAAATTCACTGACATATCAAGCAAATACAATAACTAGAGCTTGCTTAGAGTCTGAGTTACTGGGTAATCTACACTGATGCAAACCCCAAGGCAATGATTGTAGAATAAATTCTACTGATATTTTCAAACTAGTGTCTTCAATAGTAGTTCTCTTTTACAGAGGGAAAAGCTTCTTGTTGTCCCTAAAGCTGTTGGCATTGAATATACTTCAGGATGTCACTGAAATGCTATTTATCTGTTCTGGCTTTCTCATTTAAATTTTTTCTTTCTTTTTATTTATTTAAATAATTTTCTGTATTTTAGAAGTAGTACCAAAATCAAAACTATTTCAAGAACATTTTAAATTCAGACCTTTTTTTTTCTGAATTGAAAAGAAAAAGATCATCTTTAAATATATGGAAAAGTAAATGTCCGTCCTATAGTACATTATATTTTAACAGCTCTTGAAAATTTAGTTAGTTGGTTTAGTGCTTGTGGTAGTCTGGATGTTAGCCAACAAGAGTAGAAATTAATTCCGTACGTGATCAACAACAGACAATTTTTTAACATCTCCCATAAATAAGACAGTACTTTAGAAGCCTGAGCTCTAAATAGGGTAAGATATAACTCCAGCACTTGAGGATCTCAATTTGATGAGAAAAAATAGGTAGCATAACAAATAAAATGTTCTTGAATTTAACAAAATTAAAGCTTGACCCTTTGGAAGGCAGTTGCCTCTCTGGTTGGCACATATTTGGAGGTATTGAATTTTAAAATGTAAATCTGAGCTCACCATTTTACCAAAAGGGTCACCTGTTATATTAATAG
Organism: Otolemur garnettii; assembly: GCF_000181295.1. Lineage (NCBI taxonomy): Eukaryota > Metazoa > Chordata > Mammalia > Primates > Galagidae > Otolemur > Otolemur garnettii. Next base: position 23,485,295 of record NW_003852397.1, read on the forward strand.
TAATAATAATTATTAACATTGTTGGATTCTATGTATTAGGCTAGATAACTTTATTTATTCCTAGCATTATACATGTGTGAAATAATTTTTCTTACCTTAGTTTTCAGTAGCAGGTGATAGAAATGCAAATTTATCTTCTCCTGACTCCCTTATTAATCTGTCCAGGAAAGTGCCGAGGAGACCTGACTTCACATCTGTGGACTGGGGATTAAATCCTATCATCAGGATTCACCCTAGTTTCTTTCAGCTTTTCTCTCTGCTATCTTTATTTTCATTGGAGATTTTTCCTCCAAATACCTAAGAGGGCCATGAATAGCTTCAGGATTTCATGGTCCTTAGCACTTTAAATCTCAGGATAGAAAAGGTCTCCCACTCTTAAACCCCCGTTAATCTTCGCAAGGGTCATGTGGGTAATGTAGCCAACTGTGTTCGGTAGAGACAAGAGGGTACCCTGCCAGCAGAGGGCGCATTTCCATGAGTATCACAGAGATGCAATTGTGTGAAATGTACTCCGCGCCTAGTAAATGACAACTGGGATTGGAACCCACGCTTCCTCCAAATGATCACCCTGCCTATAATGAAACATTTTTCAATCGAAGCTATGTCCTTGTTTGTGATTTTAATTTTGTGTGACACCCACCCTCCTCAATTTTATGTAAATGCAATTTTAAAAAGGCCCCCTGATATTTTCTCCTTGCAAAGAAACTAACATTTATAGATAGTGGACTATACTAGTAAATCTAATATCTAAGGGATGAAAATCATAGTTTGTATGAAATATTGGAATACCCTTTATTATTTAGCGTCTCCTGGATGCCACATAATTAACAGTCTGTGTGATTCACTCGCCCTCTTTCAGATGTGTCCTATGTTCAAAAACGATGTCTATTTGTGCATTTCAAGGTTTAAACCCATAGATGTGTGTGTGTGTGTGTGTGTGTGTGTGTGTGTGTGTGTGAATGTGTGTCAGTACCTGTCTATATATGTGTAGTGTTTGTGTAAGAGGCAAGAAGAGAAGAGGATGCTAGTTTATCAATACACCCAATGTACTATGATAATTTTGTTGCCAAGTCTTTTCTTTCCTCTTCAAACTTATAAAAGGACAATTTTGGGTGTTCTATTTAAAGGAAATGAACTTTCCCATCTACACTGAGGGCAATTTTAAAAGCAGCTCATTTTGTAGATGTTTCTAGTCAACGTGACAAACCTCTAAATTACATTGGCTTTATTGTGGGAATATTTTCCTGGCTGTGTCCTGTAAATGCTGAATCCCAGCTGATATTTCTTGATCTTCAAAAAGTTCAGGGACCAAATTTTATTCTGCAGAGCGTTGGGCTAAATTTCACGTCTCTTCTTCTGCTTTAGTTCCACAGAGATGTTAGGTCACGATGGTTTGAATGTAGACTTGAGTTTCTCTCCTTGATCCACGGATTATTTACCAGTACAAAAAAGATGGAGCAGGCATGTGGAAGAAGATGTTTATTTTGAGTGTCAGTGTTAGTAACAGAGCCCATCTTTCAAAGGAAGAAAATATAAACTTCATAATGATGGCTTAATATTATTCTTGAAGATGGCTACCACTTTAGCTGTTATAAAATAGGGAGAACCATCACGGAACATTAAAATATAATATCTATAGTCACAGTAGCACACCATTCAATAAAGTGAAGGCATGAATATTTAAATTAGAATTTGTTTTTTACACTATATTATGTCAGGAAGAAATTGCAAGCTCTGGATATTCTTTGTGTCTTGGTGAAAGAAGATTCTGTTTTATTTTATAGCTCTTAGAGAAATATCTGCATCAGCAGAAGACTGCTAACAGTCATCATATTTGATTTTATTTAGCATTTCTTAAACACATAACAGTTGTTTTATGCGGGTGTTGGGATTTTTACATTACCGAGTCATTGATTTAATTTTTACTCTGTGCTGACCTGTCATATGGAATAAAGCTACTCTATTTCAAGGCTCTGTTGTACTAAGGATAGAACCAGATATAGTACATTTGAGTTACAACATTACAAAATCATGAAGGGGGAATTTTTTTAAGAGCTTTTAAATGGTCCATTGGTATAAGGCAGAGAAGTATTCTACAGCCATACCCTAGATTGCATAAAATAAGCCTGTGCATATTGTGACTTAATTTTCTTTATTCTAAGAACTCTTCACATATAGTTAAATTTCAGCAATATTAATGGGCATTCTTCAGCGTGTCAGAAGAAGAAGATGATTTATGACCTAGATAAACCTGTAAGGCTCAGGTATGATTTAGGAAAGTATCAAGAATCACTTTTTATAAAGAAAGGCTCAATAATACAATTATTATTGACAAGATTCCCATACCTTTTTTAATCCAGGATAATAAGATCTCTTATCTTACAAAGAGAAAATGTTAGATCTAACCATCATGGAGGTTGTTCTAGTAGATGTAGTGATAAATCTCAGGTTCGTATGATTGTATGTAAGATCTGAGAGATCATCAAAGCAGCAGCTTATATAGTATTTATTATATACCAGGAAATGTTCTGAACTCTTTTCAGATAATTCATTAATTTTCTCAATAATGCTATGAAATAGGAACTACTGATAGCTCCATTTTACATAGAAATACCCAGAGATAGGGGTTTAGAAACTTTACTGAGGCCTCATAGATCCAAAGAGGCAGAGTCTAGATTTGGGCAGATGTGAAAAGGCCTCGGAACCTGTGTCCTTAAACACTAGTGTATATGGCCACTGCAAGCAAGTTACAGAGAGATGACAGTGTTCACTTCTACATTCCTTCCTCAAAACTAAAAAATAAAAGGTCAAAATATGTGGAAGTGTTCTCACTGAGAATATTTTCTCAAGTAGAATAACATTTAATGGAAAATAATTTCCTCCTATGTTACTGTTCTAGTTACGAGCATTTGAATACAATTTGGGTTTCTAACTTGGTTTTTATTTAAAAAAATCCATCATCTATCAATTTATCTCTTCTTGCCAGTTTTGTCTAATTTAAGGAGTGAAAATATAGCAACCCATGCAAAGACCGAATAATTACAAGTTTTAGCCTTAGATTGAGCTATTTATTAATCTTCACAAAGACATTTTAAATGCCTCCATACCTTGAAGACGGGATTTAGGTAGGATGGATGATTCATGTATCTAAATAGACCACAGTAGCCAAAAAAAATTCAGTAGGAAATGTTCCATGAGCAAAAAGAAAAAATAAGGACAGCTGATCAAAACACATGAATTAATATGACCTCAAGTATTATCACATATTTCACTACCACCTTTGTAGAACAAATTCATAGAATTCACAATGTCGGAAGCCTTTACCAGGAAGGACACAGAAGGATGTGCCGCAGAGTATATATAAGGCCACCATGTGAGGACGGCAGGTTCTCTTGCACCATCAATTTTCCTCAGAGGCAATTTTAAACAATATTTGAATATTATGGAAAATCTATCATGCAGTAGAGTAAAATTTATTTGAATTTTTAAAATATCCAACCTGACTCTTCAAAGAAATTTCAGCTCTGGCTGTTCGATTGGAGCTCTGCCACAAGACCCCAGGGTATATCTATTTATTCTTCCCTACCTTTAGGGAAATTAAAAAAAAAATTGAGAAGCACTGAGAGAATGCATCTTTCCATAGTTCTTCTACTTGTAGATTGGAAATAAATTTTTGATACTTATTATGAACCTAAGAGTGAAAGGCAGGGTCGGATATTTTTATATGCTTCCTATGAATTGGTCTGTTTGTCAAATAGGATTGATCAATAGTCTGGTTAGTGAATGAACAAATAGAGAATAATTAATATATAATGAGCATAAAGTTACATGATATTTTACACAGCATAGGAGTGAAAAGTACATCTTTAGAGATTTCTTCCACCTTAGCAATTATTGTTCTCTTTCATAGGATTTTCCCTGTTGTTCTGCATAAAGACAGGGCAGCCTGTTTTAATCATTATCATCAGCGCTTCTATGTTTTGTCATATCGTATAAGTTCATGTTTGGTTCTCCACCAATACTGCCATAAGAGGTCACAAAGAAGGCAACTTTTTTTTGAAAGGAACACTAAAATCGAAGGATAGCATGATGGCTTTTATGTGTGACTGAGCTTGTGTGGGGTGAAGAGGAATTCAAAATAAATTGCTGAGTGAGACACCCTCCATGGAAATATCAAAGCAGTGCAATTCTTCCCGATATTAAAAGTTCTATTCACGTTCTATTTTTGGCCTATCCAGACCATAATATTTTCAGAGTCATAATTCCTCAGGACTCTCTTCTGTTTTTTTACTATAGAACATGCCAGGGAAAGAAATGATTTACCTTCGTGATGTCAATGGTATCAAATTAGAAATGTTTTTTCCCAAATCCTTTCAAATTATTGAATGCTCATCTTTGAGTATTGATGATGTACAAGTGCCAGCCTAATCGAGAGTTGGAAATAAAGCTATTTGGACTCTGCCGCTATTCTTTCAGTTATTTTTTATTTTTGGTTTGTGTCATTTATAAACCGTTAAATCTTGCAGTTTTAATCCTTGAAATTCCCTTTTGCCTGAAATTTACCTAACCCAGACTTTAGGGAGTTATTTCAAAGAGTTGGGGGTTGGACATACTCTCAGTATTTTTGGCATTTCCATCACTGTATATATATTTCAAATGTATTATTCCCTCTTTTTTCTTTAATTTTTCCTGGCTGAAACATTCATCTTTTAAAATCTGTTCTTAACAGTTGCTTCGCTGTGGTAATTGTCTTCCCCTTGTCTGAACCCTTAGTTCTTAGGGGTGTGCCTTTGATAGATGCAGGAGGGACACTCTTCTTTTGATAACCAGTGTTGAATAATTATTTCTCTTTTGTTTTCAATGCCATTTGTGATGATGTCCAGTGTTTCCCTAATCTTATGGGTCGTCTCAATGCCTGAGATGTGCCATCTAGATGTAGCAGTAAGGTCTGGGTCTCAGAGAGCTTATAGCTCATCATCTTTTAAGTATAACTTGGAGTATGTTTTCCAGGATGAACTATTTCATGCCAATTTTCTGCCTGTTGCATGGCGTGTTTTCCCTGAAATGAAGATCTCTATGTATTTGATGACCAAGAAAGGTGGTGTCCTAGGGAAATTCGAGGTTTCACTTGAAAATCCTCTTCGTCCATCCAGGGAATAATTCCCATTCCAATTGGTTCTCCATAGCCCTTTCCTGTTTCTCATCCATTTATTGCTTTTTCAAGATTATCATATATATATTTTTTCCTAATTATAAAATAGCATATATTCATGCTAAAATCTGGAAAATGCATAGAGGCAGAAGTTATTAACTTATGAGTCAAAAATAAGGTCTGCTAACATTTACCGTAGGCTATAATCTATTATTTGTAAATATACAATTATATATGGTATCAACATGTACCGACTATTTTACATATGAATTTCTTTTTTCATGGCATTCAGTCTCTTCAATTTTATTGAACATAATCATTCAAAAACAATACTGCCTTTATTATCTGAACGCGACTTTAAGATTGTCATGTAATTCTATAACAGTACGAGGTGAATTTTACAAAGTGTAATACTTAAACAATTGATCGAAGGACCCTCTTTCAAAATTTGCCACTAGTTTTTCCTTGTTACCCCATTGTTAGCAGGCTTCAGAAAGATCATTCTTTTTTGGATTTTAATCTTGCTTAGGTTATTTTCTCATATTTTTAAATAAGGCATTCAACTTGTTGCATGGAAAACTTTAAAAATGACATATTTATTAAAAAAGCTATACTTAACATCCTAGGTAATGTTTCTTAATTACAGTTATTCATGTTTTTTAGTTTTAATCTTTAGCGAGTGGTTTTGGTCTACGGCACACATTTTTCTATAACTTCTAAATGAATGCTATCTTAGAAAGTCTCTGGAATTCTCAGAGCAAAGTTTATGAAACTATCATTTATTTGTTTCATGTATTTTTTTTTTATCTTTTTCTATGTTTCTTTTCAAGGAAAAAAAGTCATAGACTCCTGGGTAACCATGGTGTTTATTACATATTAAAAAATAAAATATTCCATGTATTGTGAAATTCCTACCATCATATCCCATTTTTCTTTCCATCGGGGGACCAGTGAATAAACTGTAATTTGTGATCATGAATGATTTCCACTAAGTATTCTGTTATTGTATTTATTCTGTATTTATTTTGTGATCATGAATGATTTCCACTAAGTATTCTGTTATTGTATTTATTCTGTGCCTTTACCCTCCTCATCATCTTTATAATTGGCTTTTCAATCAACTACTGTGTAAGACTGATGTGTCCTGAGTTTCATCATCAGCTGCCTCTTGTTTCAGCAAGTTTTATGATGTAATTTAAAGGAGATGATATGTATTTTCATCCAATGTAATTGAATCTAAGTAATACCAGTTAAAGAGTCAAATAATACCGAAAATCCATAACAAAAAGTTTTAATTCCTGTCTGCCTCCTTCACCCCCCGAGACATGGCCGATCCTTCTTAGCTCTTTCTGCTAGCACTTGCCTCCAGATTTTTAAATAATGTATTTAAACAGCTATAACTGGATTTTAAAATTGTAGACATTCTCTGTTCCTTTCCTAGAATGGAAGACAAAGATTGAGCTCTCTCATACCACCCTCACACATTTCTCCCAATATCCTCCAACATATAGTTAGGTTAAAATAAATATTTAATGTTAACATTATTAAAATGATATGAATGTTACTCTCACTGAGCTCTGTGGCGCTCTGGGTCTACCTTTTCTTTGTTATGCATTGTTGCCTAGGATTCATAATTGTCTTATTTTTTTTAATTCCATTTGCTGTATATATGTGTGTGTGTGTATATATATATATCTCTCTGCAAGTCTAAACTACAGTCTCTGACAGAGTTATTAAGTTCCTATACATGTGCTCATTCATGTATCGGAAATCTTATTAGTTAAAGGTTTTTGCTTTTACCTTTGGTTTGTTTTTAAGAAAACCATCCTGGAGCTGTTAGCTTGCTCATTTTTATAGCTTCCCTTGAAAGACTGAATAAAAGATAAAAGTTTTTATAAATTACATGTCTAAAATGTCTTAATTACCTCCTCTTTTAACTATCAATTGGGTCTAGAACTCCAGATGAAAAGCAGAGTTTTGAAGATATTGCTCCCTGGCTCTCACCTCTTCACTCACTCCACTCTGGCAGCTTTTCTTGAGGACATGAACTGGTTTCCAAGCCAGTCGTTTGCACTGGCTGGTCCCTTCATCTGAAATGCTTCCTTGCAGGATATCTTCATGGTATCTTCTCCAAAACCTGCTGAAATGTACCATTCTCACAGCATCGCCTTTGATTTATTTGTAAATTGCCCCTGCCCACTGCCATTCCTGGGCTGTCTAAACAAGTCCTAGTATTTCTTTCCTTTCTTTTATTACCTTCAAATACATATATAGCTTGCTTATGCATTAGTGAACTCTTTATACCCCGTCCCCCATGCTCTTCCTTATCCCCTGCCAAAATGTAGACTCTTTGAGGGTATGGATTTTGTTTTACGTTTGTTCCCCTCCCCCAAGTAAGTGATATAACCAAAGCAACTGGATGTATTTCTTAACTCCTAGAAAAGTACCTGACACATGTTATGAATTAAAAAGTATTTGTTAATGAATAGTGTCCTGATTTTTCCATGTTGAAGTTGAGAAGTCTTGCCTGTTTTCTTCATGATACACATAGACACACGCAATGGCTCGGCGCCCATAGCACAGTGGTTACAGCACTAGGCACATGCACCAAGGTTGATGGGTTCAAACCCAGCCCGGGCCACCAGCTAAACAACAGTGATAGCTGCAACAAAAAAATAGCCAGGTGATGTGGCGGGTGCCTGTTGTTCTAGCTACTTGGGTGGCTGAGGCAAGAGAATTGCTTAAACCCAAGAGTATGAGGTTGCTGTGCGCTGTGATGCCATGGCACTCTACTGAGGCCGATATAGTGAGACTCTGTCTCAAAACAAAAACAAAAACAGACAAAAATGTTGTATATGTTTTTAATATAAGTATATATATTTGTGTGTGTACATATATGTATACCATATGTTATCAGATATTTGCCTTTGTAAGCTTTTAGGATTTTATCCTGATTGCCAGTGTTCCACAGTTTTGGTTTTTACCTACCATTGGCGATCAGGATTACCTCCACATGGAAGATCTATGCCATGTCCTATGAATATTTTGATCCTGAAAATTTATACCTCTGATATATAGATTTCAATTTTGCATTTTTACTTATTAAAAAAAATGTATTAGTTATCTATAGGCCTCTTCATAGTTGGATATGGAATTTCATGGATGTATCCTTTAACTTTTTGTCTTTTCTTTATTGTTTTTATTCTACTGTTTCCTTCTGGGAGACCCCCCTCACCTTTAACTTACAACAATTTCTTGTTACTATAATTTTATTTTTAACAATGTTCTGGTGCTTTGAATGGCCCTTTAAAAATTAATGTTTCATCCTGTTCTTGTTTCATGCCTGCCATATGTTTTGCTGGTTCTCTGAGGATAGCAAATAGTTTTTGAAGTTTTAATCTGATGTTTGTTTCCTTTCAGTGTCTTCTTTCTATTTCTCTGTTTTTTGGGGTTTCTTTTTGTTTGTTTTTATATCTTCCATGGTAGGTATAAAATTTCTGGGGAAATTTGGCTGCTAACCATATTTAGCTGAGACACTGAAGTTCTTAGATCTATGGATTTCAGATGAGCATGTTAACTTGAGTGGGAACAAGTGGCCATTTCACTAGGAGGTGCCCAGCTACCTTATCTGTATACTGCTTTGACAAACAGGTATTTTCCAATCTTTTTCTGCTAGCATTTCTATTAGGAATGGAGTAGGTTAAGGATTAGAACCATCACACTACTTCACACTATTCAATGTGTAGATTTTCTCTTCTCTTGCTGTACAGATAGAGCCCTACACTCACCCCTTCCTCCACTGCACAGAGACTGGAGACTTTCTGATTCAGTTTCTCTAGAGAATAAACCCCCTATCTCCTGCCAGGTCAGAAATAGGGTAGTAGTCAGGCTTTATGTGGTTGGCAAGGGGACCTGGGTATCTAACTAAGATTTTTGTAGCCTTAACACTTACTCCTGCCTTATAACTTATTTAATGCCTCAAATTTCAAAGACTTTCTAGCATTCAGTAGTTCAACCTGACCTTCTTGCTGTGGTTTGCACCTTCCTGACTCCAGCTTTCTCTGCTCTGGGCTAGGATCATTCATGCCATCTACTTTCTTTTCATCCTCTATGAATTGGTCACCATTCCTTTTCTGCCGTCAACTTCTGTCTAGTTATCTGATGGCTATATCCATTGTTATTACTTAACTCTCAGTTTAGAAGGCTTTATAAGGTGTAGTAGAATTTATGTGTTTGCATTCATGGCTATCTTCACAGCGTCCTGGGTTTGCATACTTTGACGTGAAACACAAACAGAATATGATGTTACTTCCATCCCTCTACTTTTGAAGGTCTACAATTCTGAGCCTTATCTATGCTTTCAGTCAAATTACCAATAACATGAAACTTTTTAATTTTATGAGCATTACATTAATACAGAGATTCATAGAGTGACTTAAGAGGTCTTACAACTGCATGATTATTGACAGGAGTATGTTTATAAGCTACTCTTCATTTCCATAGGGTCAAGGACAGTGAACATATAGTGTAATTACAATAAGAGTTTTGTTAGAAGCTAGGTACCAATTTTTAATTATTAAATAATAAACTAATAACATTTCTCTTTCAGTATGTCCTTGTCAAGCGATTTAATCCCAAACTTTGCCATCCATAGGATCTAGACTTCTGGTACTAAAGAGGTATATAAATCTCAATTGCAACCAATTTAAAAAATCTTATGTATGTATTTATATAGCTGATGGCAGGGTAGAATCCATTAAAAGTTAATTCAAACTCAATGGCATTATTTTTATTCCTTTGAAACAGAATCTTCTGAAAGGCAAAGAGAAAATTTATTATTTCCATATCTTATTAATGAAAGAGTAATTCAGAAATACCAACATTTCCTTTTAAATAAAATAAACTACTAGTAAGAGATTGAGCTGATCATTTTTAGTGTATTTGTTTTCTGTTTTCTTTTAAATATTACTTAAATCCAACAAACAAACAAAACCATGGTTGTGTTGAGGGGAGAATACTGACCTGAGAAGCAGATGTTCTGATTGGTTCTTTCACTAGTTGGTGGTTTAGCTCTGAAGTGAGATCAAAGGTTACTGATCATAGTACTGGATAATCTTTAAAGCCTCTCTTCTCTCTCCCTTTTTTTTTTTTTGCCTGTTTTTGCCTTTCTTCCCTTCTTGATACTAAGATATAATTCTTGTTCTCAACTGATTCACCTTCTGGGTGTGAAGATGATGGAGCACACCAGAGACAAACATACAGATAAATACCTTATGGACATGTTACACTGTGGATGCCTCTGTAGAAAATGCTGGGGCAATATGGGCTAGGTTAAAAATAATCGTGTTTATTACCTAGTAGAGACAGTTCACATTTCTAATCATGAAAATGTAGTTTCACATGACTGCAATCCTGCACATCTGGCCATCTTTAAGCCTTATGTTATGTAAAATTCACTGGGTATTTTACACTGAGTGCTTTGTTTACTGTTAAAAAGTCTTAAATCAAAATGTTACATCAAAGAAGAAGCTTCATCAAAAGAACCTCAGCAAAACCTCAAAACAACCAAATCCTGCATTTGTCTGTTTAAATCATTAGCTAAGGCAGCGCTGTTAGCCCAGCTTACACTTATCATTGGGCTTTTTCATGTATGCTTTTCCCACGGTCAAAATGTCTGCAACTTACTAATAAATACTGAGAAGGGGGGTGATTAAAACCAGGAAAGCCATTGCATTTCAGTTGACAAAATAGTCATTGAAATGCTATCAGTGTGAAGCACTCAGAAATTCATCACCTGAATAGTCCAAATTACAGTATATGGAGAATGCAACCTACCCCAGGGACATCCCTCCATCATCGTCTAGGTTAATTTAAACCAACACGCAGATGTTTTATATGCTTCATGTGTGGCATCCCAGAAGGTTGTGCTTTTCCTTTAGAGCTTTGAATATGTTGATCACCTTTCATAAACAGTGACACTCAATACATGTTGGGGGAAAAATACTCATTTTCTTTACAGTTAAGCTGTGGGAAAGACGAATCATTAACGACTGGAGTGTAGAATTGTTGACTGAAAGAGTGTCAAGTGAGTTGAATGCCCTGTATTTTAAAAATGAGAATGAGCTCTATTATTACCTGGAGAAAAAAAGGGTGGGGGACGCCTGATGAGTAGCCAATGATGTTGAACTTGCTGTATGTTCCAACTGACTTGCTTTTCTTAGGAAGGCAGCATTTTAGGAAAATTGTGTTTGTTTTTCTTTCTGATAGGTTCTAATTGAAGTTTGAAGGTTCATTACACAGTGCCTGGGAATATGTTGTCAAATACAATTCACCTCTCCCATAGTGAACGTTGGCATAATTTTATAGGACGGGGGACCCCAGCGTGCTTAGCTGTCATACTGTTTGGCGCCAATTTCATTTGTTATGGACAGAATATCTATCGTTTTGAATCTACTTTACAACATCAGTAAATGGCTGCAAATATTAAAGGATCGGTTTGAACGGGTGGATGCACATTGGCATTCAAACAAAACATGATAGGCAAAATGTTACGTCTCCTTTAATTTTGTTGAACTGATGTTCCCTTAAATGTTTCACAGTTGTATCACCTGAAATCCAAAGACCACACTACTTCATCAAAGTCATCTTCAGGGAGGCGCCTGTGGCTCAAAGGAGTAGGGTGCCAGACCCATATGCCGGAGGTGGCGGGTTCAAACCCAGCCCTGGCCAAAAACGGCACCAAAAAAAAAAAAAAGTCATCTTCACCTAAGTTTAACAATAAAAATAACAATCTAAAATATTTGCTCTTCTTACATACATACATGTCATGTATCAGGACTTTTTTATTTGGGAAATGGACTATAACATATATTTGGGGTGCTCAGTCAATGAGTCTACTTGAGTGTGACGCTGTCTTTATTAACAGATTTTGTAAACTGGCTTGGTAGTTTCCAGTTCTGTGGCAAGAACAATCTCTCATAATAAACCTGTAAAATAAATGTACAAGATGCATTCCTGTTTCACGAGTCTCTAAGAGGAGTCCCCTCATGAACAATTTATATGAGAGGATCGTAAAATGCAGTTCAGCAATACACAAGCAGCTGTAGAGAGGGGGGTGCTGTTAAGGAACTTTAAATCATGAAAAAAATACTTTGGAGGATTTATTGATCTTACTCCAAATATATATTTTTGGGTAACTACCAATTGGAAGGAAGAGTTTATATTTTTTTAGAAATACCGAGCTGACCAATATATTGGAGAAGTAAATAAAGCAGGGTGGCCATCTCTGTTCTGAGTGAAATATTTTGCTCTGTTTGACATCTTGGTATGACAGCTGAGCCAAGGTTGCTTTATTTTTCTCTTGTTCATTTCTGATAAAACTCTTTAAATATTAATATGTATTTTGGAAAACACAGACTCTGTTATATAAGATAGTGAAGAAAATTGGCCTTAGGAAATGAATCAGATTGGATAACACAATCGTCAGCTGAATATGCTATTCTTTTAATTATTCTAAATAGAGAGCATAGCAAAAGCTAATTGGGAATTTTCCATTTTTATTTTACTGACATTGGGTTCTTGTTCACTTGAATCATTCATTTTCTTTTTCTTTCTGCTTAGTGGGACTAAGCTCTCAAAAGGAAAGGAGAAATAATTGAAAGTGTGTAGGTTTCTGAGTATAAACAAACAAATAAAAATGTGATCAATGACATTATTACTTATGGCATATAAAGATTTTATTTAAACAGTTAACAACGTATGTCCTGGTGAATTACACTTATTTTACAATGTTTAAAAATGACTCCAATCTGACTATTCTAAAATACTTATTAGGATATCACTAACTATCAATAAGGAATTTGCGCCATGGCGGGTGGGTTGGAACTCAGTGCTGCTAAACAACAATAAAAAAGTAGCCAGGCATTGTGGCAGGTGCCTGTAGTCCCAGCTACTAGGGAGGCTGAGGCACAAGATCACTTGACCCCAGGAGTTTAAGGTTGCTGTGAGCAGTGATATCTTAGCGCTCTACAGAGACTGACAAAGTGAGAGTCTATCGCAAAAAAAAAAAAAAAAGAAAGAAACAAAAGAAAAGAAACATTGAGATTCACTAATAGACTTATATGGATAAAACTTTTTTGGAATAATTTTCAATATTTAAATAATTTTAAGGCTCGGCACCTGTGGCTCAAGTGGCTAAGGCGCCAGCCACATACACTTAAGGTGGCGGGTTCGAATCCAACCCAGGCCCGCCAAACAACAATGACGGCTGCAACCAAAAAATAGCCAGGTGTTGTGGTGGGCACCTGTAATCCCAGCTACTTGAGAGGCTGAGGCAGGAGACTCACTTGAGCCCAGGAGTTGGAGGTTGCTGTGAGCTGTGATGCCACAGCACTCTACCCAGGGAGACAGCGTGAGGCTCTGTCTCGAAAAATAAATAAATAAATAAATAAATAAATAAATAAATAATTTTAAATCACAACTAAGTTTTTTTTTTTTAAGACTTTTTCAACCTGTAGGACTTTGGATTGGATTCAACTTATTATCAGAAGTACACATGCTTCGATTTCTCTTTTTTACTAAGCAATTTTCTAAGCGATTGGTCATAAATTTTAAAATATAGGTGACTGTTTTTTTGTTCAATGTTTATATAAATTTAGAGATTAGACTCTTGTTTAATCTCTTGAATATCCACAGGAAATTGTTTCTAGGAAATACAAATTTCTTCTTTAATTTCTGTCCTCTGTGAACACATTCTTGAGGTCTCTTCTGTTGGGTTTGGTTAATACACAGATCATTTAACTAAAATTATAGATTAAAAAAATACATAGGGACAAAGACTGAAAACAAAAGAAAAATAATTTAAACTCAAGAGATTTTATTAGTCAAGGACTCAGGGAATGTGCCAGCCCTTCTTACAGAAGGCATTGTATGTAAAGGACACGTTTAGCTGAATAGATTGAAAAATCCTTATTATTTGGAGAATTGATTCATTTGTTATCTCAGTGCTAAATATTCATAAAAAGTACCTATTCATCCACACAATCCTTTTTAAAACGAGGTAATTAATGGAAAAAATAGGTCAATGTGCTGAGAAATGGGGTCTTCTTTATCAAATGGTTAATTCTGTATTCTTTAAAACACACAAAGTCCCTCTTAGCAAATAAGGTACTTGTAATAATGAAAGTACTATGCACGTGAAAACTCTTTTTGTTTTTGATCGGGATTGGATTAATTAAATTTCATTATAGATGTACTGCATAAAACATACTCCAAAGGCACAATTCTTCCTCATTATACAACTAGTGAAAGTCCACATTTTAATGGCTAACTCAAGGTTAGGTTGGAAAAGGCGCTCAGTCTTTATGCAGATTGTTAGAAAATCTTACATGAGATTATTGTGAATGCAGGCCAGGGAAGTACCCAGAAATCAACAGGCTCAGTTCATTCTTTTTTTTGGCCAGGGCTGGGTTTGAACCTGCCACCTCCGGTATATGGGGCCAGTGCCTTACTCCTTTGAGCCACAGGCACCGCTCTCTCAGTTCATTTTCTGCGGCTACAAAGCTGTCAGGCCCAGGCTCATTGCACTGAGACACAGAGCAGTCACTCAGAAGCTTTGACTTCCTCATCCACCCAGCAGGATTTGTCCAGCCGCTAGTGGACGCAGGTAGATTCAAATTCTCCACTACTTCTAATGACATGCAAAATCAAACATTAATTTACAAGGTAAATATGAATGCAGTAGATTTTAATAAGGAGAAAAAAAGTGAAGAAATGTTTTCTTTATCAAGGCACCATACTGAAAACTATAAGAAACAGTTAAGATAGATTATTTCTTTAAGTATTTACTAAGCAAAATACTACCGGTAGATTGGCCCCATGTAGTTTACCTGAGTATATCTGCTGTAGGTCAGACTCAGAGACGCATTCCTGACCACTCTTCTTCTAGACACAATTTCTGTCTAATATGATGCTGAGGGAGTGACCTGAATCTATACTGACCCACTCCAGGAAATTGGCCATACATTTAAAAACGATTCCTACTCAAAAGCATAAGGGAAACTTTGCTAATTAGGTACACAGGTTTGCATGGGCTCTCAGGAGGAAAAGACTGAGTGAGAACATCTTATGCACCCGGGGACCCCTTCTCTCCTGGGAAGTGCAGATTCCACACTGTTCAGTGGATGATGAAAATTTGAGTCTAAACGTCACAGTTGATAGTTACTCCAAGTCTCTTAAAAATCATACGATTCCCAGCTCAAGTCCATATTGCCTGCATTATTTCCCTCCAGCCCAAACTCTCAAGGCTG
Organism: Otolemur garnettii; assembly: GCF_000181295.1. NCBI lineage: Eukaryota > Metazoa > Chordata > Mammalia > Primates > Galagidae > Otolemur > Otolemur garnettii. Next base: position 23,500,754 of record NW_003852397.1, read on the forward strand.
ATTTTGCTTCTTAGGGGTTTGAATTAAACAAATAAATCACTCAGATTCTTTCTACTGGTGAAAATGGGTTTATTCAATCACACAAAAGGAAATTGATCTGAGGCAACAATCAGAGAAGGGCTCTCCTTCCAGTCCAGTGAGTAGATTGCATTAGCTCTCCTCTGGGGGTCTTGATAACGACTGAAATAGAGATGCAGCAATACTGATACCTTGGATGTAACCTGCTGTTCTGGAGAATATGGCTTAGTAAACAGATTAGGTTCAAAAACATTCAGTTTATTCATTTATTCAACAACTATTGTTGAACTCCTATTCTATGCCAGGTGCTCTGTTCTAGGGAATGGGGAAACTGGTGAACAAATATCAGTTCTTGTGATGTTTTTATTTTAGAGGTGATGGGGGAAAAGGATCATAAGCCAGTGAACAAGGAATGAAACAAATTGACAAGATAATTTCATATACTATTAGGAAATTGGAAGAAAATAAAACAAGAGTTTAAAAAAAGGGGGGGGAGGAACAGGTGTAGAGAATAGGCCAAGGGTTGGGAGTTAATTTGACAAAAGTGGGGAGGAAAGGCTTTGCTAAAGAAGTGATGTGTTCCAGCCCAGTAGAAGGGCGTTCTAGCTATTGAGGTAGTTGCAGATGGTCAGAGAAATGCAGGGAGCCCCAAATGGGAGGGAGCATCTCACATAGGGATTAACTTCATGTTGGAGGAAGTGAAAGGAGGCAGTAAAAGTTCCAGTCTTAGGAGCTATGGTAAAGGTGAAATGAGGTAAAATCAGGGGGCAGGTAGGGGCTCGATCACGGAGGACCTCATTCTTTGGTGGTTTGTTTGAGCTTTATTCTGGATGTATAGGAAGTCGTTAGATGATTTTAAAATAATACTTGCTTAATTCTGCGTCATTCTACATTTGGGAAACAGATGGAAGGAGAAACGAGGTGGAAGCAGGCATTGTTTCTAGTCAAAGATCTCACAGGAGACTTGGCCAAGTTCAGTTTCTGTAATCCCCAGCTCTGAAGGACACTGCCAGGGCTTCTTCCTCACTCACTCTTGTCTACCTCTGAGTAGGTAAAATTTGGCATCAAAAACACTGCCATTTCCAGCTGACACCTTGGTCAGCTGAAAAGGAAAAAGGGTTAATGTAACTGGAGAAGATGACAGGTGGGAACCCATTTTAAGCTTTTTTGGTCTCCACAGAATGACAATAACCCTCTCTAATAATCATGTTTGTGCAATTTACCAGAAGTTTTAAAATCTTTGATTACTACTGACATTCTGATTTCTAAAGGAAGACCACGTGAATTGCCACAGTGCTTTGAGAATAGATTTTAGTTATCATGTTATCAGTTTTAAATGCTTGGGTTAATATTTCCTCTGAATTGAAAGCAAATTGATATTCTGTATATAGAAGCCACAAAAACAATGTTGCTATTTTATAAAACGGAAAATTAAAAGTACCGTACAACAGAAGACATCAAATTCTTCAGGAATAACTGTGGCATTTGAGTAGAGGTAGGTTCAGATCTGAGGTTGGGTGAAGATCAATACCAAATATAAATATAGTTGGTTTTGTAGTTATTTTGAAGTCTAGAAAGGGGTAACAAACATCTATAATAGAAAAAAGAATCTGGATAAAAGTAAGTGGAGATAATTTTTGTTTCAACAAGATTTAATAAATTGAACATGAAGAATCTCATTCTTGGGGAAACAATGGGATATCTTTTTCTTTAAATGTCTTAAAAATTTATAAATCATATGCTGCATGTTACTAGCATTGTTATATGTTTATAAATTACTAGTTTAATTCTTACAAGAATTGAAAAATCTTCTGAACCCTAAGTCATACGTTAGCTAGAGGATGTTTTGTTTTGTTTAATCAATAATTCTTAAAAGAATGAAAAAGTATGTGACTTTTATTATGCTACAACATTTAAATTTTTTCTCTTCAATAAAACATTATGGAGGCTGAATTCAAAGCTGAGACAGAAAGTAAAGTGTGAAGATCCTTCCAATGTCTGTCACTTTTAATAGTTCTGTTCTATATTACATGACTTATGAATGTTAAGAATCTGTAAGAATTTTTTTCAGCTGCTGCATTTGATTTTACCAAAACCCTGTAGGTACAGTAAAGATGACTTATTTAGGGCTTTACAACTGAAAATGAATAAGGTTTAAACATTCAACAGATTAAATGCCCTTTAATTAAATGAATATTATATTTTAATAAAATTTCTCAAGTGGTTTCCCCCTCCAAATTTATTCCTGAATATCAACAAATAAATTTGCATTACAATATGGAAACTTCAGTCGTTGAAAATGATATTCTTATTCTGATGATTCACTTGACTTCTAAGAAAGCTTTCTTGTAAAGTGTGTTTTCTGACTTGTGATAGAATTACCACCCCTACATTGAACATTACTCATTGGTTAGTCTACCTTAGCTGTCTTCTAGTGAAAGGCGTTAAGTTCTAATTTAGAAGGAGAACAGCCCTTGACAGTGACCATTGATAGCTAAACGTGTCTCTAGTGAGAGGCACTGGACTTCTTCCGTGTGTCCCTTGAACCAGGATTTGTTGGGGATAGGGCTGGTTTTGGTGGTGACCTTGTGGAAAGGATCCCAAGCTCTTCCTTTCTCCTGCGGGCAGTGGTGTCTTCCCTTCCTGCTCAGCGCCAGTCTTTCATCTCACTCAAAAGAGTTTGGGTGCCCATAGCTTTGACAGTCAGAAACAGCCCATCTCCTTTGCCCTTCTGTGTCTGGGAACTTAAAGACCCAGTGAAAAATAGTTATTTCCTTCCATATTGGAAGTATTCCAAAGCCTTCTGTTACATATACATGTATCTGTCATTTCATGTGATATTTATATTGAGCATTTAAAGTCCAACACATTATTTTAGCAAGCAGTTATTAGCAGTTTTTATTTCTTAGGGCTGTCATAGGAATAAATGAAGTAGAGTACCTCCCCTCAAGAAAGTGTCTAATCTCATTTTGGATTGAGATAAGAGATGAGTGTTTTCACAGGGAAAAATTAATAATTAGATACCAGTATAGAGAACTTAGGCAAACAGGTGATGTGAGATTATAGAGGAGGATGAGACTCATTGCTGGGTGAATAATCAAAGACAGCATTCTAGAAAAGGTGGGACTTGTACTGGACTTGGAGGATGGGTTGGGATTAAATAAGAGACTAGAGAGAAGACAGACAGATCTTCCAGGCAGAGTGTCTAGGGCAGCGGTTCTCAACCTGTGGGTCGTGACCCACAGGAACTGTATTAAAGGGCCACAGCATTAGGAAGGCTGAGAACCACTGGTCTAGAGGCAGAGCCTGCAGCAGGGATTCTAGTGAAAGTAATAGATTGAGGGAGAGCTCTGGGAGGATGCCCGTGTGAGAGCGAGGGGAGCTGTAAAGGGCAGGGCAGAAAGAGGACAAAGAAGGGATTTCAGAAGGCGAACCTCAGCCTGAGTATATAGTGTGGTCTGGAGAGAGAATTGCTCAGCAGAAGGGATTTCTGCCTTAAGGCATGGGTGCCAGGGCTTTATACCCATATCCATCAGTATCAGCTGCAGGCCCCGAAGGAGAAGGGAGGAGGAGGTGAATGGGGTAAAGGTATTAATAGAAACTCAGAGCGCAAGTATAAGTGATGGATGTGCTAGGTGTCTTGGGGCGAGTGGCTGTCATTGCAAGAGGCAGGCAGGTCTCTGTAATGGCTGCAGGCCATTAGCAGACAAACCCTGCCACAGCTGGGAGATGGGTTGCTCTAGCTGATAAAGGGTCTGGCTGTGGCACCAACAGAATTTCCTGCCTTGGAGAAATAAATGCCAGGTGACTAGAAAGTTAGATGTGGAGAGGAAACTGACTTGCTGGAAAGTATTCACTAACGTGGGTTTATCAAAATACAAGTTGATAATATTTTATTAGATGTTAGGTAATGCTATTTAGTGTTTTAAAGAAGTGCCATTTTCAAAAAAAACACTTTATTTTATAAAATATCCATTCTCTTTCTCACAGACAGGATAGTTTATTAATTAAGAGTGCTGAATCTCCAGTTAGACAGAGCTGGCCTTTGGCCCCAGCTTTGTTCTTGACCATATAATTGCCTTTGTGTGTTACTTACCCACACCGAGCCTCCAGTTCCCATCGGTACTGTTTGGATTCTAGTGTCTGCCTGGTGCTTGATGTGAGCAGTAAATGCAGTCATTCATGAAGAAGCGTTTAACACTGTGACTGGTGCAGGAAATGTCAACGAAGAGTATCTATCACTCCACTCTCAAGGAGCGAAACGTAGTGTTTTCAATCTGAGTTATTTGGGGTCATGATTCTTTTCTGGGGGTTGCTGATCGGGCTGGAATTAGGGTGAAGCAAGTGCCATGCCTGCTCACCTGCCTTTGCTTCCTTAAACTTTTGTCCTCATCATTGAAAAGAAAATCCTCCTGCTGTATCAGAGAAAAATGCTTCTATCGGAAAGGATGGTTGTATTCAACTGGAATGTCAGAACACCCATAAAATCCGTTACAAAGGAAAATGTGTTAATAGTGAAACGACCTCAGCAACACAGCCCGAGAGCTGCTCTAATGCCAGACGATCGCTGTGTCTCTTGTCATGGCTCTCTGATATTCTGTGACAAATACTGATGCTGTTTTAATTATGATATAAATATTTTTATTTAGTCTAAATATCCTTTTCTTTTTGAGATATAAAATTTCAACTGAATGGCAGTGGTCAGCGAGTTGAAAATACACAGAAAAAATTAATAATCAATTAATCAACCTATTAATTTAAAAACGGTTACTAGCAAGCTACTATATTGCTGTAGAACAAAAAGTTTCTAAGACTAGTAATTCAACAGTTGCTGCCCTAATCGCTGAAGTCATTATTATAGGCAGCAACCCTAAATCAAAGCCATCCTGAGACGCCACAGACCTCTTAATAGCTTGGCTCCAGTGCTAATGAGCCCAGGACATTAGAGCTCATTTGAGAGCAGGATTCACGATTCCTGTACTCCTACGTCTGGTTTTGGCTCAAAGACACAGCCAAACACAGAACAGAACACTGATAACAAGAGAGTTGGATGTGCTTGAAAATTTTTCCCTTGCCAGGGTCACTTTAGGAATCTTGAATCAAAAAGATGGAGGATATTACTTTAAAAATAGAAGCTAGATTTAAATTATATTATTTTTTGCCTTGTTTCATCTGCCATTACTTTGTTTGGACCTTTAAAAAACTCCACTGGTTATTGAACACCAATGTCTTAACACTGTGATTAAGTAAATGAGGTGAAAGGTATGTTAATTAGTAGGATTTAAGCACTCCAATTGGTACAAATAATCAACACATCGAATCCCACAAAGGCATAAATGTATTCATGATCTATGAATATATGGCTTAATAAAAGAAAAAACTCCCCTGGTGAGTCAAAATTGAAACTCTCACACGGAATGATTTTTAAATACCTCTTTTGACTGTGTACTTCTCTAGCTATATGACTTAGTGTTTGGTATAATTTTGTTTAGACAGTATTCCTTATGAGAGTTTTCTGGGTTTCCTCATGGGAATTTGAGAATAAAAGAGAGGTGAAGATGAGGTGAATGGAGTAAAGATATTAATAGAAACTCAGTTTTTCTTTTTCAATTTAATGAAAGGGCTTCAATTGTTAAAAGGGTCCCAGAGACACAGCCCCTTTGAACATAGTCTTAGCCCCATTGCTGTACCTGATTCTCTGAATGAGTGACTAAGGCAGCACCATGGGAGTGGACAGAGTTCTTGCTCTGTGGTGACATCTCTGTGGGACCTTAATGTCCCCTTCCATAAGGGATGCTATGGGACATGGCCTTGTAGCATAGATGCATCCTCATTTCAAACAAATATATTTCCCTCCTCAGCTACTTTTTTAAGTGGCACATTAACACTGACCTAGTGCCCCATTTAAAAGTCCTAAGTGTTATCACACCGTGGCCAGCCCAGGCAAGGGGAGCAACTGGAAACCAGCCGGCTGTGCTCAGTACGTCAGCTGGCCTTTTGTCTGAGTCATGGTGCTCCATTTATACCCGGTTACCCAGGTGGCCCTCCACTTGCTTTCTTTAGCACAGGCTTGACTGTCAAAGAGTTCACAATGAGCACAAAAAGTGTCCCTGAATCCTATAGAAGGAGTTACTTGCTATTTATTAGCTGATTTTCAATTTCTACATAAGGACATGCTTCCATGGCTTATGAGAAAAGTTAATTCTGTAAGTAGATGGGGTTGCCAACTTGAATACTCATACCAATTAGAGTAACCGGCACACCAGAAGATGGCCATAAGGACACAATAGGTATAATGCCATCTTGTGGAATGTAAATGTTACTTAAATGTAGGGTAAGGGAAGCACTGATTGTATTAAGATGTATTAAATTATATCGTGGGAGGGAACAGAAAATTCAGATGAAGTTTTCAGACATATCCTTAGAAGTTACTATTTCTTGACTCTGGACTCTCACTCTTCTGCCAACAGTATTAATGTCTTGGAAAATTTTGAAAAGTACGGTCCTGGTGGAAGTGAACCTGTGGAGTCACTGATTCATTCATTCATTCATTTATGCTACATACACTTAGCAAGGTCACTTCTGTGGATTATATATTTTGTTATTAACTTCGAATATCAAAATCAAACAAATAGGTATATCTTATGACTCTTGCAGTCTAATGAGAAACAATGTTTAAGACAAATAACATCCAGTGAGTTCAGTACAACAATAAATAAGATGTTCTTGGAGTAGGTGGCAGAGAAACAAGAGAATCATGGAAGAGCTAAGGAAGACTTTCTTAAGGAAGCAAAAATTCATCTGATCTTTTTTTGTAAGGTTGAGCAGGAGAATCTCAGGTGAAGAGAATTTGCAGTGGGGCTGAGAGTAGATGGATAAAACATAATATCCAAGACAAATAATTTAGCACTTTAGCTGATGAGGAGAGCCTGAAATGAGAAAATGTACAGCCTATTCTAGGAGCTGAAAGAAATTTGGAATGCTTGGAACACAAAGTGTGGGGAGAGTGATGGAGCAGGAGGAAGTAGGAATCAGAGGGAAGGAGTGTGGAGAGAGAAGGTTGAACAATAAAAACCAGACTATGAGCCACTTTGAAGCCTTGTTACAGAGTGTCTGAGGAAGATCCTTCTGACTGCAGGGTGAAAAAGTGAACTGGAGGAGTCAAGAAAGAAGAAATCATAAAAAGGCTATTAACATAATTGAAGGGATTGATGATACTGGCCCAAATTAATATGCTGGCATGGTGTGAATGGACTTAACAAATTTCTTTAGTGTTTGGAGTCAATAAGAGTTAGTAACTTTAGATGTAGAGTGTGAGGCAGCAGAAGGGTTAGGCATGATGCTCAGATTTCTGATATGGTTAAAAGATATGCAGGGAGAGAGGTTTTAAGAGGAAACAAGACTCCCACTTGGAGGTTTTTTGTGTTTGTTTTTGTTTTTTCCGGTCCTTTATAGGCATCCATACTCGAGTGTCTAAATTGGCAGTGAGTATTTAGAGTCAAAGCTCAGGGGAGAACTGTAGCTGGTGACAATGATTTGGGAAATTTCTGCATATAAATACTCATAGGTTTCCCAGGATGGGTTTGTGGAGTGTAGAGAAGGCATAGTAGGAACAGTGAAAGACCAACGTGAGAAAAGGAGAGATGATTTGCTCAAGGGCATGGCCCTCATTTAAATTTTCTCAGTGAGAGAAGCATCATGAAAATAAGAAACAAGAAATTTGATTTCTTCCATATTTGACTATTTTTAGAGTAATACCTAAAAAATGAAGAGAGTATGATGTCAATATTATTGACATGTGTGAGGAATGTGTCCCAGGACCTCCAAACCTGTAAATATCATTTTAGTACCTAAGAATTCCAAGAAATTTTGTGAGGCTTAGGTTTTTTGTTGTGTGTTACAAGATATTTCCCAAATTTAGAGGGGTTAATAGCATTAATGAAACCAATCCACACAATAGTGTTGTGACCCAATGCCAATATGTGGAAAAAGATTACTCTTATTCTCCTTCAAACTGGGGCTCCCAATATACGAAGGCAAGACTACCATGGGTGCCAAAAGAAGACACAGTCTACATTATATCATCTTTCTCTATTTGGATGTTTATAGATTGATTTGGTTCTGTTGATATCTATTTGGAATGAGTACCCTTTCTGTTCTTTTTCCCTATGAATTCTTTTGATTAAAAATAACTTCACATGGCTACTTGATCAACTTTCAGCCTCTATTCTCTTATTTTTTCTTTAGAAAGAAAAGGCATTCTCAAATAAGGAGAACTACATTTTGTGATAAAAGCTGATTCATTAGTTTCAACAGTGCTTTCAGCCTCCAATGCTTCAGAGAAATGTTTGTATATACTTTACATTTCACCTGAATCAGGTTTCTGTTGAGACAGTGTTTTTTGAGTATGCCCTAACTTCACAAAATTAATTTATTTTCTTCTCTCTAGATTTATCCCTGTTTTGATAAATAGTCTTATAATGAAGGAAGACTTATTAGAACAATTCCATTTTTTCTTGGTCACCTCAGAGAGTATGGTTAATTCGTTCTCTCCATAAGTTGGAACCATTGCAAAATCAATGTTTTACTTTTAAATGAATACAAAATGGATAAATACTGGCTAAGCACTCTAAGTACTATAAGTTGTCTTTCAAGTGGGAATTCTTTGTAAAAAGGAAACGATTAGAGGCTGGGTGTAGTGGCTCACCCTGTAATCCCAGTGCTCTGGGAGGCCAAGGTAGGTGGATTGCCTGAGCTCAGGAGTTTGAGACTAGCCTGAGCAAGAGCAGGAGAAAGACCCAGATATCTAAAAAAATAGCTGGGTGTTGTGGGGGGCACCTGTAGTCCCAGCTACTTGGGAGGCTGAGGCAAGAGAATTGCTTGAGCCCAAGAGTTTGAGTGTTGTAGCACTGTATAGGGGTTGACAAAGTGAAACTCTGTCTCAAAAAGAAAAAGAAAAAAGAAAAGTAGAAAAGTAATTTCATGAGTTACTCTATGAGTATGGATTAAAAAATCTACAATAAAATAAGTCAGTTGAACTGATTCACTCTTATACCTTAACCAAACAATTTTGAGATTCAAAAGGCTTACAGATAATTATCAATTAATATTTGTGACAAATTATTGTGTTTCTTTTAAATAGCTGAAATTTCAACTAGTGGGTCTATGTATGATAAGAATCCAGTTATTCTTTGAGCAAATTTTTTTTGAATGCCTGTTCTGTGCCTTAACTATAGCTATGAAACAAAAACAGACTTTCCCACTTTGTACAGGCACTTGAAGTCTGTGGGGGAAACAGACTTTAATAAAATAATCAAGTTCGTATAATTATCCTTTGATGTGAGAGATAAGGTAAGGAACCAGTTTAGGCTTCAAAGGTTATTTTAAAGATTTGGTGCATTATGCTAATTAAATATTAATAACCACCCACGCCATGGGTCAACAAACATTCTGTATGGGCTAGGTATTAAATATTTTAACTATTACAGATAATAAGATATATTGCAACGATTCAATTCTGCTGTGGTAAGGGAGAAACAGCTATACACTACATGTGTGTGCGTAGAATTATCTGTGTTTCAATAAAACTTTATTTGCAAAAAAAGACTATAGGCAGTGCCATGCCTACCCCTAATTAGGTACATCCTAAAGTTACTGCCTAAAGTTACTGCCTTTCCCCCAAATGTTTCCATTTGAACTGATTCAGTAGTATTTTGGCGACTTTAGCACTGCCTGGTCAGCATATATCAATGACCTCATAAATTGAAAAGTAGGCCAAGAAAAAAAAATGGACTCCTCTGATTTTCCTTTGAAGTGATGTCACAAGAAGAAAGCAGCAAGCTGGTTCATCTGTCAAGAGGAAGAGCATAAAAGACAAAATGAAATGCCAGAAACTGGGTACTAGAGGGAATGAGTGCTAAGGAAATGCTAAGGAAAAAGGATTCTTGAAAGGTGAGGATCACTTGGGAGGTGAACTTGTTCAAAGGTTGACTTACTTTGCCTCTTGCAAGAACAAACCACGTTACAAGGCTCTGCTCCAGCTTGTCTGTCTGATAGAGCACTGGTGGTCTTTGTAGACAACAGACTCTGTACTTGAAATGTATTGGGTTTCATGCTTATGCTGTTCCAAATGATGTATGGTCGTAGAAGTGTTCAGACAGGATCTGGAGAAGTTTGAAAAATGTTAAGGTAGGTTTTCTTGTCTCTTTTAATCACAGTACTATTTTCTTTAAGTAATTGTGTAAAGCTTTTTTTAGGCTGAGGTGATCAGTTTGTAATATTCTTGTCAAAATCATATAGTGTATTTAAAATATTTTGTAATTATAACCCTGGACAGAAGTGGAAGACAATATTTACTAGTCATGATGGACTGGGTTATGCCACAAGAATGAGCAACCTTAAAATCTTAGTGACTGTAAATAGCAAACTCCTCCCAGCCCATTCTCATTGTTCATCTTAGAGTCTTCAGGAGGTTCTGCTAATCATAGCTGCTGATACAACTATGTTACTGGAGCAATCATTGTCTCAGTGGTGCTGGGTGCCATGATAGGAGGAAAGAAACAGCACTGGAACAATGAAACGCTTGTCTTGGAAGTGACACATACTAATTTTTCTCACAACAAGTTAGCCAGACTAGTCAAATGGCCTCCAGTCACCCATATTGGGCAAAGATATTCAATCCCAACATCCACACTTGGAGAATGTGGAGAGCTGGGAGTGCATGGCACACAGCACTAAAGACTATTGCAGACAGTTGTATCTTTGTGTGTTTAATAGTTTAATTAATGCCTATCTCTTCAGCTTGATGGGGAACAACACAAAGCCATGGACTATGATTGTTTTTGCTCAGAGTTTCCTCCAGCCTGTGTCTAAAACACCATCTAGTAAAATGAGGGACTCAAAAAGTATTTGTTAAGTGGATGAAGCTATCTATTTAGCCTTTTGACTCTAGGTGATGAAAGGCAACATGTCATTTTGTGTCTCCAAGATTTTTAGGAATTTGAGTTCTACATAATATTAGTCTTGAAATAGATGTGAAAACTTAATTGAAAATTACAGCTAGAAAAATCTGCATTTAAATTTATATATGGTTTAGATCTGAAGGAAATGAAGATAATTGTTAAATGGCCACCTTTCTATCACTATAAAAAGAGAGCTACACTTCACCTTGAGGTTTACTCAATTGGTTCATATTAATTCAGATTATTCTACTGTAATAAGCATCTCTGAAATATTGGTTAATACAGTGGGGTTTATGTTCTTGGGTTGTCCAACTTGGGTTATTAGATGATTGGAAAAAGGACTCTTCTCCAGGTAGACACATTAGGGCTGAAGCTAATGGATGTTTCACTGCTTGGAAAATTGCTGGTCAGCTTGCATAAGGTAGAGAGAGCTGGAGGGTCTCACTTACCTCTTCTATGTTTTGGCCAGGAAAGCAGCAAACTCTGTTTCTCCCTCTAGCTTGTTGGTCAGAATGCACCACATGGCTTCACCTAATGTAAGGGCTCCCAGGAATGTGAAAGGGCAGAGGGATGTTTAGTGAGTACTAGTTTTTCTGCCACACTGATAATCCAGAAAGAGATAGTTGAAAGGACTAAACATTTATGCATAGATATGTCTTAGAGTCCCTTTGCATCTGGGGGGGATTTTATTCTTAAACTGAACCTAACTAGAAAGTAAATGTATACAGAGACTATCTGGGAAAGAGTAGCTTAGTCATGGTTTGCAAAAACTATCAATGTAACTGATTTGATACGAAATAACAGAAAGTACCAAAGAAGAAAGATTAGAATTTTAGTCATGACTAGGCTCAATAAATAAAGGTAATAAATGTAAATAAATTACTTCCGTTGTGGTAGAATAAATACTTTTGGGAGAAACACCTCATGAATTGTTGTTAACAATCACTTCTATAGCAAATTTTAGAACGATTCAGGAGAAAAATGATTGTTTCTTACTTTTAACATTATCAGAATCACACTAATATTTGATGTGCATTTTAAAATATTTTGCTGGCTGCCCTGTAAGTATGCCAACTCGCTGCATCACGTACAACTTGAAATTACAACTCTCCACAAATATGAATAGTCTGCTGATAGTAACCCACCAGGTTCTCTAGCCTTTCATATTGATTGCTGTTGGCAGAATGCTCAGGTTGAATTTTTGTAGCGAATTGCATAGTAACATTTATAGAAGGCAAGAGGTTCTATGTGGGATTTAATTTTCTATGTGAAAAAGAAATTACTTTTTGTTTTTCTGTGGGACATTTCTCATGGAATAATGGGTCATAGTAGGTTAAGTTTAGGAAACTGATGTTTACTGAGCTGTCCTCATATCTGCTAAAGGAATTTCACATCTATAAATAAATAAGCTTATTTTTCCATGGTGCCAGAGAGATAATGAGACTTTGATATAAAACTATTTCAATCAGCTGAAATATCATGACTGTTATTCTAATATGTCCTCCACAGATACTTAGTGAACTGTGTGTTTTAGAAATTTGGAGTAGATATTTTAATTTGTTCTTGCTTCTTGAGAACCACTCTCAACAGGAACAAAAAATAGCTTTGATTGTTATGTGTATATCTTAAGATTTATTTATTTATTTTTTGGAGACAGAATCTTACTCTGTTGCCCTGGGTAAAGTGCTATGGCATCATAGCTCACAGCAAACTCAAACTCTTGGGCTTGAGTGATCCTCTTGCCTCAGCCTCCTGAATAGCTGGGCTACAGGTACCCTCTACCATGCACAGATAGTTTTTTCTATTTTTAGTAGAGACAGGGTCTGACTCTTGCTCAGACTGGTCTTGAAGTCCTGAGCTCAAACGATCTACCTACCTCAGCCTTCCAGAGTGCTAGGATTACAGGCATGAGCCACTGCGCCTGGCTATGATATATAAAGACTTCTTTTGAATAACACTAATGAGATGGAAATCAATCTGAAATACCAATCGTTGCATAAATTTAGATTTCTGTGTTAAATTATACTTAAATCAAAGTAAGAGTATTTAGAAAGTCATGGTTCCTATGTTTCTAGGTACAATTGTCATTATCACTGATTTCTGTATGTCCTAGGTTGGGGAAGGGCATTTAATCACCCTGGTACCTAAGTTAAGAACCCTGGGAGGCCTGCTCTCTTGATGTCCGTCCTTCACAGTCACATGTCATTAGTGCTGTAGTTTTCAGTTCCTAAATGCTCCCCGTTTCCTCCCCTGTGTCCTCCTCATTCTCTCCCGAACTCAGATAATCACTTCCCACCCAGCCTACTGTGAGATCTAGCTGTTTGGTTTCCCTGCAATGATCCTTCTAATATCATGCTTCAGTTGAAAGTCTGTGGTGGCTCTCATTGTCCAAGATCAACTTGAAACTTAACACTCCTGAGTGTTAGATGGCTTTTCTTTCTGTCTCACCAGTGCTTGCCTTTCTAGCCTCAACTCTAATAAATCCTCCACACACCACTAGTACCAAGATACTGAAAATGACTTCCAGTCCCTCCAAAATATCATGTTTACTCTTTCTGGCTTCCTTTTGCAAATAACTATTCCTGCCTCCTTCCGCACAGAAACTCAACCCCAGCTCCCAGTTCCTTGGCTCCAACTCATCTCTTAATAGCCAGCCCCTCCTTCGGGACACTGTTCTCCAGTTCCTAGTCAATTAGGCACCAACCTCTCTGCTCCCATAGCATGGAGTCTATTCCCCTAATACAGCATTAATCACATACTGTAAAAACAGAAGTTTTACTTGGTTGGTTTCTTTACTGCATTGCTCCTGGAGGGTGGCAACTATGCCTTCTTTATTAGCCTTTTTATTAGTTATTTATTTATTTATTTATTTTTATTAAATGATAGCTGTGTACATTAATACAATCATGGGGTACAGTATGGTGTTTTCATATACAACTTGAAATATTTTCATCAAACTGGTTAACATAGCCTTTATGTCATTTTCTTAGTTATTGTGTTAAGATGTTTATATTCTACTCTTAGAAAAATAGCCTTTTTATTTTGAGAAAATTTTAAAAACACCAAAAAAGTGATAAATTACCCCCATTCCTATCTTGAAGAAATACTTTTCACGTTTTTTCATGTTTTCTTTTTCTTACTAAAGAAGTGAAATACAGCAAACTATGCTGCTATCCTCAGCCTCGCTCTTCTTCTGTCTCTTAGAGGGAAACATCAGCATGAGTTTGTTGTCATTTTCCTTCTCATTGAAAATACTTCTATATTCATATTGTATGTTTATGTGATGTCTGTGGCTTTTACAGTTTTAGAAGTGGTTTCATGTTATTCTTAACCCACGACTTTTGCAATTTTATTTCAGAATTTTACCAATATGTATATATTTCAAAACCATAGTACTGAGTGAAAATGTCAAGAGATAGGATGCCATGTGAAGTTTAATTTTTGTCCATTTTCCATGTGAAGGTGGTATATCATTGCTTTTATTTGCCCTTCTGGTTAATGGTGACACTGAACTTCTTTCCATTGCCTATTCAGATGTCCCCTACTCTAAACTCCCAGTGAATTCATGTTGTTCCAGAGAATAAAGGCCTACAGACTGGAGGAAATGAGAGAATTTTAGATGTGTTGGAAGGCAGTGTAGGTAGTACCCACTTACTGTGCAAGAATGGTAGGAGAGGACGAGCAGAAAGAGCTTGGATTTTATTTTCCAGTGATGGAAATTTACTGATAGGCTCTAACTAGGGTAACAACTGCTTCAAAGCTGAATTTAAGGAATCAGCTAGTGAAGGTTGCTTTGGAGGTCAAGGCAGTAGGGAGGAGAAGATTTAAAGCAACAAAACAACTTAGAAAACTACTGCAGTGGACTAGGCAAGACGTGGTACTGGTTTGAGATGAGTAGGGGAATGGAGAGGAAGAGAAGTGGCTGCCATTTGCCATTGATTTGAAAAATCACATTTGAAGAATTTGGTTTGGGTCCTTATCTGTTATGCAGATAATGTGAAAGTTAATGATGAGATTATTTCATATGCACCTATGATATTAGTTTGTTTTCCTTCACTAAACTGAAAGTTAAGGCAGTTAGGTATTTAGATGCTATTAAACGTTGCAGCATTCACCATTGCATCCCCAGTGCAAGCACCTAAAACGTGTACCATAAATTAATATAACGGAGCTGTGTCCCCTGCATCCTGTGTTTTATAGAGAGTGCATATTCCTGCACGTTTTACCGTTCTTTTTCTCTTCAGTCATTCTTATTTCTCCATGCGTTAGATATCCTTCCCCATCACATCATTTTGTTTTGTTTTGTTGCCTGCTGTGATACTGGTGCAGTTCAGAAGTGCTAGCGAATCCTCATCTTTAGTCAGATGTGATCTTTTCCTGCTCATCAGCTGCTCAGACGCTTGCTGCGCCGCAGTCATTCTGCATAACTCGTCCAAGGGAGGCTTCCTCATTCATCACAGATGTTTGAAAACTTACCTCTCTCCTTAAGGACCCATTCCCATGCACTCAAGCAGGAAGCTCCTTAAAGACGAGGATCCAGATGTGAACTCCTTCAGCTACATTTTTTTCTCTAAACTTCTCATTTTCTCTGTTCAAAACATTGCCATCTTTCAACTTCATGGACACCTCTGATTAAAAAAAAAAAAAGCCATGTCCTAACAAATTTTGTAAAATTGAACTACAAGTCTCTCATACGAGAAGGTATTTTTTTTTTTCTAATGGGAGAAACAAAGTTACTTTGTAGAGATCAGAATTTAAATGAATTCATTTTTTTTTTCCTCTTGAAATAGGAAAGGAGATGTTTCTCAGCAGGCTTACTGGTTTCTGTTTGACTTTGTCTGTAGTTTAAATTTGATCGTTATTTAGATGGTAACAAACACGGGTTAGTTAAATTTTACTCCATTCCTTAGTTTCCTCAAGGGAGTATCAACTGCTGTGTTTGTGTTAGAAAACAACATAAATCGCATGTGTACACCTTACGAGTCACCTGCGTTGAATCAGGATGGGAAATAAAGATTCACGAATATTTCAGTTTGCTAGAAACCACCACTTTTTGGCTCTTCTGTGTAGATCTTCTACAAATTAATTACTTGGTAAGTCTAAGATACGTGATTTTTATTAGACACTCAAAAACGGGATCACTTTTTATCCACTGATATAAATCATAGTATAGTATCTTGTAAGTACAGCTTTTTAAAAAACTCCTTTCATAGGCTGCCTCATTTCTGTCAGATTTATGAACATGATGTGCGTGGTCCTGAATGTGGAATGGGTCTCTGTGAAGAAAAGTGGGTCAGATGGTTGCTTGTGCAGATTGGAAAGAAACTGATAGCTTCCTGGGCTCTTTTGAAGGGCGCTATTTTAAAATACGGATTAGTCAAGGTTTTCAGTGCTGCTATTAGCCTGAACACTTCAAACCACCATGCAATTTAAAACTATTCAGTGCTTATGACAAAATTCTGGTCTTTTGATGTTGGGGGCAGGAATAGACATTTTATTGGCATGTAAGGCAAAAATAGAGATCAAAACATTGGATTTGTTTTTTTGGGGGGGTCTTTCTAAATAAGAATTTTTGACATGTTTCAGGTCTAGAAGTGTCAAGAAAATGGCAAATGAATAACAACAAAAGAATTCATTTTAGAACTACTTTAAGAATTTGATATTTATCTTCCAATGCTTTAAAAATATTTTATTATGAAAAAGTTCATACATGGAAAAAGACAGGATGTAGTCTAAGGAACTCCTCAAGTGTACATTACTTATTTCAATAATACTACTGGTCAACTAGTGCTTTTCTTTTATAATCCTTCCCCAATTTCTCTTTCCCCACTGGATCCTTTCTGAAGCAAATGCTAGATATGTAATCTGTAATCTGCAGATAGTTGAGCATCTATCCCTAAAAGGTAGAATTCTTTTTGAAAACATAATACAATTAAATACTAGAAAATTGACAATAATTATTTCATATCATCAAATAGTGATGATCTCTTTTCTTTAAAAAAAATATATATATTAGCTAGAATATTTATGTAGGTAAATCTTTCTATCATTGACAATTTGTTTATTTCCAGGTAGAATTCAGTCAGGAAAGCTGATCAAATACTTGATTCTTCCTCTTTGTTTTCCAATTTGGGGAAAAAATTAGTTGGTTTTATAATATCCTTTAACAGCAACCAATTTGTTATTTATATACTTATGAACTCACGGATTTCTAATATATGTATTTTAAATGTTTCAATTCATTGCAGTTGTAATTCTTTTCAGTAATCAAATTGTACCTGCTTCGGCTGGCAGGACTAACTTTCACTCTCTTTCTGAGGCCTTTAAAATTAATATTCCTTAATAATTTCTATATTTTTGGTATATTAAGATGTTATAGGATTGTTTTGCTTATTTCCTACACTAGTCTTAGAAACAGTCATTTTACTGAGAAGTGTTGGTTCCTTTTGGTGGGCAGGGATCCGTATCCATAAAGACTGCAATCTGCGCCTGTGTGCCTATTCACTCTTAATACGTTTGTTGGTGGTTTCCAGGTCCCTACAGTAGACCATGTGAGAAATATGTATTTTTTAAATTTAAGATTGATATGAGGGTTAAAATTACTGTGTTTCTTAGGTAAAGTTTAAGTTTAATTGAGCTTTTCACTCAAGAGGTGTGCTGCATGTCCTTATATTGTGCACCTTAGGTAAGAGCTTACCAATCACCCTCCCTCCTCCTCTTTCCCCATTCCCTGAGCTCCCTCTCCCCATTTGAGTTTAATTGTGTTTTTCTCTCTCATGGGCATGCAGTTGTTTATCTATTGGTTTCATATTAGTATTGAGTATATTGGATACTTGCTTTTCCATTCTTGTGATACTTTACTAGGAAGAATGTATTTCAGTTCCATCCAGGTAAATACAAAAGATGTAAAGTCTTCATTTTTTTTAATGGCTAAATATAGTAAAGCCAGAAAAGGATCCAACAACAACAACAACAAAGAAAATAAAAGAAAAGAAAAAAGAAAACTACTGATCAATATCATTAATGGATATTGATTCAAAAATATTCAATAAAATCCAAGCAAACAGAATGAGCACACATTAAAAAAATTATACATCATGATATGGTGGGCTTTATTCCAGGAATGCAAGGTTAGTTCAACACACATAGATCTGTAAGTGTAATTTACCATCTTAACAGAAGCAAAAAGAAGGACCATATGAGCCTCTCAATAGATGCAGAAAAAAAACAATTTGACAAAATTTAGCATTCCTTTCTGACAAGAATACTTAAGAAAATGGGAATAGATAGGACATTTCTTAAACTGATAGAGACCATCTACAATAAACCCCCAGCCAATGTTATACTTAATAGAGTAAAACTGAAAGCAATTCTACTTATAACAGGAACAAGACAAGGATGTCCACTATCACCACTGTTTTTCAACATGGTGCTGTTTCTATCCTATGCAAAGACTCAAAAGAAGGATATCAAGGGTATTCAAATGGAGATAAAGGAGGTCAAACTCTTGCTCTTTGTGGATGACTTGATCCTATGCCTGGAAAACTCCGGGGATTCAACTACAAAGCTCTTAAAAGTGAAAAGGAATATAGCAGTGTCTTGGGATACAAAATCAGTGTCCACAAATCAGTAGCCTTCGTATATGCCAGTAACAGTCAAGCTGAAAATCAAATCAAGACACAATACCCTTGAAGATGGCTTCCGAGAAAATAAAATTCCTGGAAATAAACCTACAAAGGACATAAAGATATCTATAGTAGGAACAATGTAACCTGAGAGAAATACGTATTTTTTAAAAGAGAAAACACAACATGAGTTTATTCTGACATAATCCATTTGAGAATTTAGGAGTTACATTTAAATTCATTAATTTCATATACGTATTTCTTTTCTTATCCATTGAAAGTTTTGATTCCTGATAACTTATTTGCTCTATCATGCTATCTTTCTGTGTATATCATTTCAGAATAATGGTAGTAAAAGTGTTATGCACAACGTAATTACTGAGATGATTTTTAAAGATTTCCTAGTGATTATTTTGTATTTCTACCAACATTCCCCTAAGCATGAATAATCAAATTTAAAAAAATTCACTTGAGAAAATTTTACTATGGTTCAGGCACCAATTCTGATCACAACTTTGTTTGTTTCAGGTGACTTTTTGCTTTAAATGATTTAAAATATCTTGTTTTATAAGGATATAAACCTTTTACGTAGTTCTCAAGTCAAATTTGCCAAATAAGATAGATTCAGAGAAGACTCAGCTCCATCTGTATGTTTCCTCCTCAGTGTATAACCATTAGCTTTAGGATTATCTTTCCATTTTTTAGAAACATATAAAACTAGTCTTTTCAAATAGTTACTTCATATTTCTTCCAGCCTTTTGCTACAAAGTTATCCTGCAATCAATTGTTTTGTGCATGAGTCTTCTGTATTTCTGTAAATTTATTTTTAGAAGGGGTTCCTAAAAGTGATTATTCAGTCGAAGGGGAAAAGTAGATATAAATTTATTAGATTTGTGTTGTCAAATTCTTCTCTATGTGGGTAATGCTATTATTTTCCTGTCGTAAGACCAGTGTATGAGAATATGTGTTTTCCTGAACATTTTATGACCACTTATCTTGCTAAACTTTACATTGCAAAACTTTTGGGGTATCTCTGCCAGTTGGTCGGAGAGAGGAAAACAGTGTGGAGGAAAGTCCTGGCCTTGAAGTTAAAACTACCAAGTTTGATTCATGACATGTTAATGATCACTTGTTTGACCTAACACAAGTTAGTCAATCTTATTCATCTATTTCATGGATCTGTGGTAAGGATTAAAATGAGATACCATCTATGAATGCTATCTCATTTAATCCTAATATATGGTAGAATATTATGCCATAGTTACTCAGTGTGTATTTTGTTAAAGGTGAAGAAACTGAGATTTATAAAGCACTTGGAAATGTCTAAAGTCCTTTCGTGAGAACAGACATGGGGATATCTGAATGTCCAATTATATTAAGATTATCCACTTTTTAACGAAATAGCTTTTATAATGCCAAACCAAGACAGAACCTAAGAATACTGTGATTACGGGTAAATAAAATTGTAATTTCTCTATCAAATGTGTTGTTAGGTAAATAAAAAACAAAACACACAAAGTAAAAATTATATGTATGGGCAAATGTTTTACTAAAGGAGTTTTCATTTTTATTTCTGTTGAATAAAACCTGCTAAGCTACCATAAGACTAAGACTTTGGACTAAAGGGTGGCACAGCAAGACTCAGGGAGGTGTGTAAGCATTTCTGGGACAATTAAATAGTCAGTTGCTGGGATTTCCACAAGTTCTTAGAATTTAGACTAAATTAGGAATTTTTTTTTTACTTTAAGTCTTAGAAATCATACGACTGAAAGAAATTTAGTTCTTCACTTTTATTTTTTATGCTTGATGGAGATTACATTTCATCAGAGATGATCCCAATAAATTAAAACTGAAGCATTTAATTTAGAAAAAACTCAGACATTTCTTCAGGCTAAAATTGCTCATTTAAACAAGTCTATTAGCTTCAATTCAAATTAATAAGATACTGAACAAAAAGGAAATTATTCTTTCCTGGATAATTAAATAAAAAACCTGACCAAACAATTATTTTATAGGTCATATAGATTGAGTTTCTAGAATAGGAAAGAATTATTTGTCTTCAGGAAAACATACTATGTATGATAACACTGCTGTGTAGATGGAGGATGCTTAAAATAATGATTATCTAAAAAATGTTGAAGATGTTATGATTATCTTAGAGTCTGTCTTCTCTAATTCTATAAATCAGGTGAACACATCTATTGATACTTTAATTTAAAAAAAATTTATGTATATATATATATATATATTTGGCTGGAGCTGGGTTTGAAACCACCACCTCTGGTATATGGGACCAGTGCCCTACTCCTTTGAGCCACAGGTGCTGCTCTAAAAAATTATTTTTTAATATGGCTTAATACAGGGCCCTATCCCTCAAAGTTATAACAATACAATTTATAGTAAAGAATATACACAAGCAAAGTTTGTTCCTAAACATTTATAAAAAATGAAATCTACAATATAAAGACAAAATAAGGCAGAGAAGCCGAAGAGAAAGATTGGTTGATTCATTCTGAGTCAGGTGAGTTTTAGTTTCTTTTGAGTAGGAGAAATCAGGCGTGTTCCTCATATGTGCTAATGTATAAAACATCAATTTACAGAATAGCATTTGAATTACCTGCATAGGCTTTGCAAGTGCAGATTTTTGAATTTGCATTGAGCTTCTTGATAGACCTTTTTCTAGCTCGACTACTATTAATAGAAAGCAAGACAGTTTCCTCTGAGTGCCTTACGTGTCTGGTGTGTTCAGAGGAGATGGTAATATCTGTCTCACACAGCTGTCCTAAGGGTTAGAGATAATACATACAAAGGGTTGGGCACATAATATGTGCTCATAAATTGTAACATTAGTTTTCATATCAGGCTTTGTTGATATTTATAAAAGCCAGTTTTGTAGATAATTTGCTGAATAGAACTAAAAATAGTTATAAATATTGTCTTGGTTCATTCTGGCTGTTGTAACAACATGCCATAAATGGGTGGATTATAAACAGAAATTTATTTCTCATAGTCGGGAGACTGGAAAGTTCAAGGCCAAGGCAGTGGCAGATTCACTGTCCAAGGAGGGCCTGCTTTCTCATTCAGAGACAACACCATTTTTCTGTAACCTCACACAGTGGAAAGGAATAAGGGATCTCTCTCAGGCCTCTTATCATGAGGGCACTAATCACCCCTCAAAGGCCTTGCCTTCAAATATGCTCGCATTGGAGATTAGGTTTTGACATGTGAATTTTGAGGGGACATAAACATTCAGATCATAGAAAAATGTATATATTATTTTTAAATGCCTTCCTTTTCTTTATGATGGCCAGGATTAAAACAAACGCAAGGCTGTCGTACCAGCCTGGATATCTCATATAGCCTTGTTTCAGGAGAGTGTTTATCAAGCTTTAATATGCAGTTAGCTTTTCCTGTTTTTTAGGTCCTTGGCCTGTGCTATTTCAGAAAGAATATAATTCTCTTCTCCACTTTCTATTCATTTCTGGAAGGAATCAGTTATTTTAATTATTGATTATTTATGGTTTAATGGAAGCCATTTTATTCTAACTCATAGGAATAAAACAACAACAAATGGAATGCATGCCAGCTATCTCGTAAATGTTGTTTATCTAACAAAGAAAACATGCATCTTCAAATATGAATATGCATTTAGAGCTTGGCTTGCTGTCTGAGCTCTCAACAATTTGTTCTGTGCTTTAACTTTCTACTGTAATAGATCCTGCAAATGGAAACCAATGGTCCACAGCTAGAAGTAATAGCACCCTACAGAGTTTTGTGTCTGAGAGGAAGAGGACTTCTTTGTGGTTAGATGATTAAATATTTATCAATTTGCCTTAAGCCAACTACATGAGTGAAGCCTAGTCTGTATTTTTCTTCATTTTCAATAAGCCACTTTCATTCTTACTTATCTTTCCTTAATCAGAGAGCTCATTGTTTGTTAAAAATCTTAAATCTGGAATTCTTTCATCCTGCATCTGTGTTACCTAAACCAAATGGATTAAAAATGTTTTGAATTGAGCTGCAAGTGATGACTTGTCAGCACATAAATTACACAATATTATCCATTTGGTTATATACACAAAGAGGATAAAATCAACATATATCCCTGTGCTGAGGATTAAAAGAATTACTCAGGAGAGGTAAGAATGCAGCAGGAATTTTCATTTTTAAAAATTATTTTAAAGGGAAGATTTCCAATTTTTTTTAAGTGTTTGGTGGAAGATTATGATCTAGTAAATTTAAACAACTATAAATACAGAGACGATCACTTAAGTTGGATTTTGATTCAAAGAGTAGGTTCTTAGAATTTGGGACAGCATGTCCCCATATGGGGGAAAGAATCACCTCGTGATTTTTACTTCTTTTTTGTTTTCCCCTGAGAACAGCATCCTGCTGGGAGTCGTATTTTATTCTCTAAGATTGTCTTCCTCCTTTATTTATTTATTTATTTATTTTTGCCCTGAGAATGATGATGGGTTTACAAATAGGAATTTATCGCAACTGACACAATCCTTTTGCCTTCGACTGTTCATCTCAAAACTGTTCTGCAGTCTTGAAATAGGAAACGCGATTGCTATTTTTTGGTACAGCTTGTGCTCTCAAACATGTAATGGATGAAAGTGGTTCACTCTATTAACGGAGGCAGCAGCATCTTCGTATTTGCTTTACAAATTTTTCCAAGTAAAATACAGTCAGGTATGTAACATTGCATAAAAACTCATTTTGGAATTCTTTCAACACATTGAATGAGATAAAGCAATCTGCTTTTCATATTAAACAGTAAAGTGAAAAGCAAGATTTTAAAGAATTCTGTTTTGTTAGGGTACAAAATCTGGGATAGTTACTAATGTCTTAAGAAACCGTGTAGGTGAAATTTACGGTTGGCTACGTAATGTATTCTAGGACAACATAAAATGATATTGGAGCCATATGTCTAATTATATGATGAGATAATTTTAGGTAAACTAACCATTCAAGTTTTAATTTTTATGGATACTTTCTATGTACCCTTGAGATTTGTGTATGTGTTTTTATTTTTCTCAAAATCCTGCAAGTGGTCTCATTTAAGTATTAACTTGGGAAATACATAGTCTAGCGATTTTCTTTTTTGTCTACCTTATTGTAGATCAGAACATAGATTTGCTCCTGTGATTTATGGCCAGAACCTATTTATTTTCAAGTTATGTAACCCGTATATTGTAGCATAAAGTCCTAACAATTGATATGGTCACCTGTTAAAAGATTTTAGTGGGATGATAGTGCCTTGGCATTTATAGAGTCAGCATTCCCAGTCACAGGTCTTAGGGGAAATCTCACAGGTGAGTAATACAGTTTGAAATTTGTGAGGACAGGAATCTGTGCTCTGACTACGGTCAGTGACAGCCATCCAGGAGCACAGGAGCACAGGACTTCCCAGTATCCACATCTCAATATGGTTATCTACTAATGGACACCTTTATGAAGCAATAAAAACTATATTTCATAGCAGGAACCAGACTAAAAAGAAGTGAAATTGCTAGTCCTGTAAGGATTTTATATATTTGGAGATTTGTGGTCTTGAGAATATCCTTTAATAATATAGAGGTTGTGCTGAAGTTAAAGACACTTGTTCTCCTGTGGTGAGCTTATTTCAGTAGTTGAAATGTAATCTCATGTTAAGTGAGAAATGTCACAAATCAGAAATGTTTTACAAATGGGAAGATGTTTAAACAACTGCCGTTTCTGATACAAACCTCCTTTAGAGAGGAGAGAGAACTGGGTACGGGGCCCAGGAATCAGCATTTAAAGAGACTACATGTCCTACTTTCCATACTTAAATTTAACTAATATGTGTATATTCTAGAGTATCTAGTTACCTTCATTGCTGAGTTCTGGATTACTGAGGTTGGGGTAGGAAGACACCAGCTGTTTGTTTATTTTGTCCTATAACATTTCGGGGTCTCCCACGTGGCTCTGTCCTTCTTGTCCTCAGTTTTTAGTGATGCTTGGATGTAGGCACTTCACCCTTCTTGAATCAGTTGATATGTAGGGAAAGTTATGTCTTAAATTGAGAAAATGTGAAAGTAAGATTCAATTCTCAGTTATATACGGGGCTACCCAAAAGAAAAATGGAAATTTCATTTAATACAGCTGAATCTTTTAAGTAAAAGTATTTTGGGTTATCACACACATCGCTGGTGCTATTTAGTTTCTCTACCTCAATGGCTGAGCCATCCCTGACATACACTGAAAAATTGTTCTGTGGATGATGAAGTCATACAACCCTAGCAATGCCCCAGAGTATTTTAAACTACAACAACCACATTTTCTTGCACGTATAGTGGCCATGCCAATAACATTCTGACTGGAAAGCTCAAAAGGAAATAACAAGGCACTCTCTTTTCCATATAAAGATATTACTGACCAGCAGAAATCAGAAAATTTATATGTAATATAGATAGATCCTGACTTAACAATGAGTGAGCAGTGACTTCTCACGAATTTCAGTAACATTGTCTTGGCAGTGGTGAATGGTGCTTCTGTGCTGCTAGGCAACCCGAGAGGGGACAGAGAATTTAAATTCAAATTTACGTATATAATGTTAGATTTCATACATATTATACTGAGAGTGTATAACACATGTCATTAAAAGCTAGTTGTATTACCTTTCTACTTTATCTTCTATGTGAACTGCGTGGTATGTATTATTAAAGATATACATGAAAGATAACTCTGCCTGCATCCTTGTTTACTATTTGTTGGAAATTAACATAGTCCTAATAGATGCATTGCCAGGGTTGACTATAGTGGCTATATGAGAGAAAACTTATAGCCTTTATTATGCAGAAATAACAGATTTTTTAAAAAATATAAGCTGTATATGTGTGTGTCAGAGAGACGAAGGCAGTATTTATGGAACAAGAGAGCTATGAAAGAGGAGAATAGTCTCCTAGTTTCACCTGGTTATTCTCATTTAATTACTATAATTAATAGATACAAAAGAAAAATTAATAGAGCTCTTAAATCCAGGGAGACAGTAAATGTCTAAAATGTGGATATTTGCACTAAAAACAAATCAACTTGAATACACTATGATGTTTAAGTAAGTAAGTTGTAGCATATTAATTTCAAATGAGAGTTTAATGCTTGGTAACTATGCAGTGGTTTTGTGTAGTCAGTGTTAAGAGTTAATATTATGTCAACGCCACAAATCAGGGAATTAAATATTTATAATGAAAGAACTTTATGGAATGGTGTAGTAGATTACGATGGCTGAAACTGTTGCAGATTGATAGTCTAAACCAGGGATCCTCAAACTTTTTAAACAGGGGGCCAGTTTACTGTCCCTCAGACCGTTGGAGGGCCAAGACTGCAGGCCCCAGGATGCGTTGGCTGCTAAGCAGGACAGACAGCCGCGGCAAAAACAGCCGGTGGGCCGGATAAATGTCCTAGGCTGTCTGCATGTGGCCCGTGGGCCGTAGTTTGAGGATGTCTGGAAAACAGAAGATGAATTAGGAGCCTTTGTGGAATGATGATACACCAAGTTTGTGAGAAGGACAGGTAAAAAGAGCATGGAATATCAGGGACCTTTATAAGGAGTTCTCACCCTCTAAGAACTCGGGGGTGTACATTCGTTATATTGGCTTAGTTTATGGCTTGGAAAATGACAACTCTTTGTGAATGAGGGTATTTTCAGTATAGCATGTCAAGATCATGGCACCATCCCTGCAGAGTAAGTGCAGCTTTCAGACTCCATGCTATCACCTACAGATCCACATGTGGGAACAATAAAGAGAGAGAATCTGACGCAGTTAGTATCTGATTCACTTTGAATTCCTTAGGGTAGCTTGAATCAATATTTATTTGAATGCTTTTGTTCATTTTTATTATTCCCATAAGATTGAACCTATAGAGTTTCTTCTTTGAAACTAAAAATTAAATTGAAGTATATTTTATTAAGGTTATTTTAAAAAATAACATTACAGGAATTCTGATCATATATCTAATACAACTTCTATCACATGGAAATTTACAGATAATGAAAAATTATTACTTCTGGGTTTGGTTTTCTGGGCAGAGAAAATTAAGAATTTTAAACATGTATCACATTGAATTATATGGTTAATAGACATTGTTTTGTGACTGAAAATCTTGGTATGTCAGATGACATAGCTAATTAACATAAGTCTATCATATTTAGCATGACACCATGCCATGTTTATCTGGGTGAGGACAGATTTCCATAAGATGAGTTGAAGAGGTATTGATAATAATTTATTATTTAGTGATTCTTCTGCACAAATTTAATTCCTTAATGCTTTTTCAATCTCAGAATTCTTTATAAACATTATTTTTTGTCATATTTTTATTATTTCACAATCTGATGTTAGGCCTGGGCATGGTGGCACATGCCTGTAATCCTAGCACTTTGGGAGGCAGAGGCAGGTGGATTGCCTGAGCCAGAGCCAGACCCCTGTCTCTAAAAATAGCCGGGTGTTGTGGCAGATACCTGTAATCCCTGCTACTAGGGAGGCTGAGGCAAGAGAATCACTTGAGACCAAGAGTTTGAGGTTGCTGTGAGCTATGACACTATGGTACTCTACCAAGGGTGACCAGGTAATACTCTGTCTCAAAAAAAAAAAATATATATATATATATATATTTATATATATATTTATATTGATATTGATATTGATATATATGATTTTGATTATCCTGTAAATAAATTCCTGGGTTCTATCTTTCATGCTTCCTTGAGTTCAATTTTTAAAAATTTGAATTTAAATACTATAATTATGCCTTTAAATCTATTTTACTAATTTGTTTTCTATTTTAATTAAAACATTTTTATGTCATAAAACCAGTTTTTGCATAGATTCTGTGGCTTAATTTAGTTTAAATGTATTAATTTAAGGTAAAAGAAAACAAAAATATAATTAACTTCGTATATATTGTTTTCTGGTGTGGATAACTAAATGAATACTGTACTTTTTTCTTTGAAACTTTTTGATTTTTTGATGAGCGTATAGTCAAACGTCGTTCTTTCTTTTCATTCACGCTAATAATTTGGATATAAATTCATTTTTTACTGATAATATAAACATGAACAAAATATATAAGGTCTTTGTCCTCAGAGAATGTATGAAATGCAGGAGGCAGACAGTAAGCAAGTACAAGTACAAGTTCAATTACTTGTATACAATTATACGTGTAGCAAGTGCTTGGAAGGAAATCAGGTGACCCGGGAGGAAGTGGATGTGTCCGGTTATTTTAGATGAAACACTCAGAGACTGTGACTGCAGGTGACATTGCAAGAGAGACAGGAGGACGAGAAAGAGCCCGGCCTGCGGAGAACTGGGGACATGAGAACATCAGGCAGAGTGAGGGAAACATCAAGGGCACGATGGAGGGGAGGAATTGGTGAGATGGAGAGATTGGACAGTCAGCGGGCCTGGAGTAAAGAAAAGGAGGGAAAGAACACTGAGTCAAGGCTGGAACTGAAGAAAGGAGCTCGCTGCTCAACAGTTTTTATGCCTGTGATGAGGTCAAATGTTCTGGTGCGTTTTAAGTAAATGATAGAAGATGTAAGAAAAAAAGGAGTTGAGGTTTGTAATAGAGTGATTTGAATGAGGTTTACAGAATCCGTAAGTCAGGAAGGTGGGAATGCATGCAGGGAGAAGGTGATGGACAGGACAAAGGACTCTGAGGTGTCCTTGCAGGGCCCAAGAGTCAGGGAGCTGAAAGCGTGGGGTGGGGTGGTGGACGCCAGGTGAGGAAGAGCGATGGTGGAGGGTGACTGAGAGGGGAGGAGAGGAAAGGGGCCCAGGAGGAAGCCAGGGTCTTGAACCCTGGTAAGTCATGCTGGTTAGTTTTCTGGGTGCACAGGAGAAGGAGGAAGGAAGATGATGAACTAGAAACTAAATCCTTAATAAATAGACTAGAAGTTGGTTTAATGGGGGAATGTAGTGGGTAGATAGCCCAATGATGGAGGCTTCAAATACGCTGGTATTTTTGGAGGGAACTAATTAGAAGATAGCTGCAAAGAGGAGCAAAGTTGGCAGAGAGCAGATGCCTGGTTCTTAAAGGGCTTTTAGAATATCTAAATGAGAAGTAGGAGGAGGGTGGTCATTTTGTTTCAAGTTCTCATGTACGTATTTCTGGGCAATTTAGCAAGAATTGGATTTAGCAAGTTTTGGGTTTTGTGGACTGTTGGATTGTTAGAGCCTAACATATTGACTCCTTGGTAAATACATGTTGCAATTCATTAATTAAATACATTGTTAACTCAATTCCTGATTTGGCTCATTTTGATTTTAATATGCAAATTAAGAACAACATGCTGTTATTTTCCAGCCTTGTTTTGAATTCCTTTTGTTATGTGCTATTATGCTGTAGTATACACTCACATTTTGACACTTTCTAATTATTGTCAAGTTTTAAATACTGTTAATTAATATATCCTTGCTTCTTAATAATAGTCTGCGAACCAGCACTTGACACCTTTTCTACAAAACACATTTTGGATATTTTTATAGTTAGTACTTATTGGCACTATTTCCTCCTGATTTCAATTTATGTGATCCAGATTTTCAAGTAAAACTTGGTGGAATTATCACTAACTTCACTAACCTTCAAAACTTTTTAAAACATCTGCTGAGTTTTCAGACATTTATTTTGGAAAGAAAAAAATATCTGGGAAGGGAAAAAAAATCCACATACTCCACTGTGTTTTATTTTGACTAAAAACATTATATAGTTTGTTTTATTAGTTTATTGTTAGTTTTTATATCAGCCAGGGAGGTGAGACTGTGTGAGGCAGTGATTTCAAATCCCCCCTCTCTTTTGCCTCCTCCCTTCTTTCCTTTTTCATTCTTCCTTCCTTATTACTTTTTGAATATGCATTATCTCTCTTTAAGAGGAGGGATGGATAGTGATTGCTGTATTCTTGAACGATTATATTATTTCAGCCCTGACATTGTAAAAAATGATTTACTAACATTGTTTATCCTGCTTTTCATTATAAAAATAATATCAAAGAAGATTCACTTATTTTTACCATTTTAATCCTGGTATTTTACCAAACTGATGGGTATTGAAAACTTTCTGATTTCTCATTCCTTTCAAATATCGTCAGTAATTCAATAGTAATTGTATAATCATAATGGAATTCTAAATCCTATACCAAACACATTAAAAACTAGTGAAGTAATGTTGACAGCATTAATTACAATATTTTCATTCTGGAAAATTTTTCTGTTATTTTAAAGCTTAATAGATTAACCTAAAGCTGTCTCTACTTGAGGGGAAAATATGCATGTGTGAATATATAAATTTATACACACGTAAAATTTTTGATCAGATCTCTATAAAGTTTGGGTCTCTATATTTACCTCTATATAAACTCTAGTGTTATTATCTTTTTGTTTGGGGAGCTAATATTTTTTGAGGGTTCTCCTTTGTTAGCCTTTTTGTTCAGAACTATTGTTTGAGATTTATTATGTTTTTAAAGGAAATCGATGTAATTTTGATAAGATTAACCTTAGTTTTTGGTGAACAACAAGAACCACAAGGGAAATGCATAGGACTGAAAAGCATCCATCAGTGTCACTTTGGGTATTTTCTAATAAACACTGAGTCCATATTCAGGAAACCCATAATGAAATAAATAATATTAGCAGCCAATATCATAGGCTAAGTCAGGAACAACTTGAGAAGTTGTTAAAACATGAGTCTCCATAATTGTGTCTAAGTAACATTTCATTTGGTGTTAATTACAATATGCTGTGCAAGAAATAATATTGTTCTAGGCACAACAACAAGTTCATAGCATTTTCATGCGAATTTTGAAGTGTTTTCTAATAGTGTAATATCTCTTAACATGGATCAATACCTATTTTTAGTAAGAAATGGGTGATGACTTTGTTTTTTCCAATTTAAACCTACTTGCCTCATTCTTAGAGCCTAGGCAGCATGACCTCTCATCTCTGGCTCTGTTTCCCTGACTTTTGAATGGTTCCCCATGCCCCTATCTGTCTGTAGCATAAGCCACTCTGTGGAGGCCCCATGTTGTTGCCATCTACCCAGCACCCAAGTCCTTCAGCTGGTGCCTCTGCCACTTTTTTCTAAAACCCATTTGCTTCTTTCCAGGCCTGCAGCCAGTGCTTCATTCAGAATCTCAATTTTTTCCCCTTGATTGCTGAATTGTATCTGGAATCAGTTGTCTGTACCATCTCCTCATTCCCCCCATTCTCATATTATTCCTGCTTATCTCTTTGGGATCTTCATGTCTTCAATCTAATATTGTATTGCAACGTGGAATAAGGAAGGTGTACCCTTCTCAACCCGGCCAGTCCTCAGCAGTCCAACCTGACCCTTCACAACCCAGCCAGTCCTCATCAGTCCAACCTGACACTTCACAACCCAGCCAGCCCTCAGCAGTCCAACCTGACCCTTCACAACCTGGCCAGTCCTCAGCAATCCAACCTGACCCTTCACAACCCAGCCAGTCCTCAGCAGTCCAACCTGACCCTTCCCAACCCGGCCAGTCCTCAGCAGTCCAACCTGACCCTTCCCAACCCGGCCAATCTTTAGCAGTCCAACCTGACCTTTCACAACCCGGCCAGTCCTCAGCAGTCCAACCTGACCCTGCACAACCCGGCCAGTCCTCAGCAGTCCAACCTGACCCTTCAAAACCTGGCCAGTCCTCAGCAGTCCAACCTGATGCTTCACAACCCAGCCAGTCCTCAGCAGTCCAACCTGACACTTCACAACCCAGCCAGTCCTCAGCAGTCCAACCTGACCCTTCTCAACCCGGCCAGTCCTCAGCAGTCCAACCTGACCCTTCACAACCCGGCCAGTCCTCATCAGTCCAACCTGACACTTCACAACCCAGCCAGCCCTCAACAATCCAACCTGACCCTTCACAACCCAGCCAGTACTCAGCAGTTCAACCTGACCTTTCACAACCCAGCCAATCATTAGCAGTCCAACCTGACCCTTCACAACCCAGCCAGTCCTCAGCAGTCCAACCTGACCTTTCACAACCTAGCCAGTGCTCAGCAGTCCAACCTGACCCTTCACAACCCGGCCAGTCCTCAGCAGTCCAACCTGACCCTTCACAACCCAGCCAGTCCTCATAAGTCCAACCTGACCTTTCACAACCCGGCCAGTCTTCCAGTCTAACCTGACTTTGCACCACCTTCTCCCTCTGACACACAACCCTCCTGTCATGCAGGACTCCATGTTTCAGGATGGGTCCTTCTGCCTCTGTTTTCTTACGCCTTTCGTTATTTCCAGGGGCATATCCCCTACCTTGTAACAATTTCCCCAAATGATCCCTGATATTCTGATTCCTGAATAGTCACCCCATTCTGCTCCCAGTGTCTCTGTACACATATCGTTCATCTCCCAGTGTTTCCACGCCAGGTTTCACTGCTCATTCCCCATCATGACTCCTGAGGATGCAGAAGGTGGAGGGAAGCAGTCTGGAAGAAAGGGGCCAAGGAGACTCGCCTCTAAGCTATATTGGCTGAGCAATGTTTTACTTATTATATTTATTTAAGATGGATTTAAGGAGGCTCAGGAAGATTATTGGAGGAAAGGGAGATATGAGAAACCCTAATCTCCTCTTGGCACCACTGCTATTTCCTTCACTATGAGGTGAGCTTCTGGGACACAGGGACTGTCGGCCGTCTGTGTGTCCCTGAGCACCACAAAGCATTTGACAGATACATTGTCTGCCTCCTAGATGGTAGGTTCTCCATAAATATTGAGTGATTTGAGGATTGTAGATGCTATTCATGGACCCATATTAAATTGCTTTCAAAAAGTAAATCTTCTGTTGCATTGAAATATTTTAAAATACACTTTTCTGCCAAAGAAACTGTCTAATCCAGGTAATTCAATTAATATGTGTGGGTTCAAACAGGATTAAACCAAACTATTGCCATCTGTATATGTACACACTGCTCGAGGAGCTAGTCTAACGTTTGATTCTCTAATGGAGATTCAGTCAAAGGAATCTCTTTGCCCGGGATTTTCTTATTATTAGTCAGAAATATCAAAAGTCTGCTTCTTCCATTGTAGGCTGCCATTTTTTCCCCCAAGAACTGTTACCCATCGAGCATACCTAAATTGCCTTTCTGAAATGCAGGAACACAGTGTATTGTGGGTATGATGGTGTGTGTTGATTAGTTTGTCTTTGGGGTGCAGTTGATTCATCAGATGATGGAGATCACGCTGGCACTTTGTGCAAACTGCTACAGTACGTGGGTTTTATTGGCTTCCCAACAGTGTCACTGACACAAATTGTCAGGTTTGATAGGTGGTTTTAAGCCTAATGAAATACATCCTCGAGAAACTTCCTTCACCATTTTAGTAGCTGTACAAATTGAGAGGACAGAGCCAGCGCACACCACACAGGGTAATTCAGCATTGACGTCATGGAGAACAGTGACAACGCGCTTATTTGACTCTTGTGCATGTTGTCATTAACTGCACGCTGGGACACTGATGCTGCATCCGAGGCTGGTATTCATCTCTGCGCCAAACCTTGCAGACACCCTAGGTGCCTTTACTGACATAAGCGTTGCTGTCCATCTTTTTGATTTTAAGATTACTCCTTTGAGGTAAAATGTGACACAGAACTGCTGAACTTCAAAAAGAATTCAAAGTTAGTTGAAGTAAGAGTTGCTTATTTTCTTTCAGGGCTGAAAATTAAGAGTATAAAGCCACCTGTTATTACACAAAAGAAAGCAGTCTTATCCCTGCTAGCTAATTTGGATAGATGATCTAATTTAATCACAACCCTGAGTGAATAGAAATGTTGTTATTTCTGTTTCATCAATGAGAGAGTACGTGATTTGCTGGCATTTTTTCCGAAGTCTACATGAATCTAGAGATAAATCCTTAATTAGTATTCTATAGAGTCTTTCATCAAAGCAGTTGTTTTACTAAATTTTTGCTCTTAACTAAACATAGATGCAAAAAAATATTTTCACAAGTAAAGGAATGTTGAAAACAATGTATGTTCAAGGTTGTCTAATCTTTTCCGTTTTTTTTTTTCTATCTCTTTAAATATTCCTGAAATGGTAATACAGTCAGGATTAGTATATTGCCAGGAACTTTGGCAAGATGGAAGATTACTTTTTGGATAGAATTGCCTGCAGGATTTTTCCAAATGATTCACACAGAGTCAATTTTATCTTCTGGAAAATATTTTAGGGACCACAACTACATATTGTCCCCAGAATGTTGTGTGCTTCCTGCAGTGTGGTGTATAATTTTTCCTTTGGCATGCATAATTCAAAGACCTCAATAGAAAGGACTGATTTTAGGACTTCTATCTATAAAACAAATACTTTCCCGCAGGAAAATATCTTCATTCATATCAAACACTACCTTTACCTATAATAAATGCAATTAACTCAGAAGGACATTATGCCCTTGGACTCTGATGAAGGGCATAGAGAAGTGGTCTTCTTTCTTGGGTTTCTTTAGAGAGTATAGATGTTAACTCTTTAGTCATATTAATATTAGTTCAGTATTAAAAAGGTCTATAGAATGCTTGAACTGCTGTAGAAATAAGTTAACTATTTTCCAGTCCAGACTATAATCCTTCAAGTAAGTATTAAAGATTCTCTTTTTCTTCCAAATACTTTGGAATCATGGTTCAAATTCTTTATAAACTGAGTTTTGTAATTTGTTTTTCATAAACCTCAACATTTTGACAAATATTTCACATTCTCTTCTAATTCAGGTAAATATTTTTAAAAGTCACAACATGCTTAATCCAAAAATCCAGGATGAAATAGAAATGAGAATGGGTGTTTAGGAAAATGAAGAAGTAATCCTTTTCAAAAACTGTGGAGTCAGGTGTTGCCTTTGACTCAATGGGTAGGGCGCCAGCCCCATATACTGAGGGTGGCGGGTTCAAACCCGGCCCTGGCCAAACTGCAACAAAAAAATAGCTGGGACATTGTGGTAGGCACCTGTAGTCCCAGTTACATGGGAGGCTGAGGCAAGAGAATTGGCTAAGCCCAAGAGCCGAAGTTGCTGTGAGCTGTGACGCCACAGCACTCTGCCGAGGGCGATAAAGTAAGACTCTGTCTCTAAAAAAAAAAGAAGAAAAAAAATGTAGAGTCACTAATTAAATATTTGACCTTTTATGCCTTCTCAAATATCCATTTTTAAAAAGACAGAAGCAGTTAGAAGGAAAAGACTGTAAGTTTAGGTTCAGGGCCAGAGAACAAAAACAGTTGAAATTGCCTTGATACGGGTTAATAGATTGCAAATGAGTAATTTTTAAAATTTAAAACTTTGAATATGATATCTCAGGCACAGAATATAATGGAAGATATATGTGTGTGTATGTATAATGTGATTCTTACTGCCTACCATCTGTGTTTCAATTTCAGAAAATGACCTTCTCTCTAAGTTTTATACATAACTCATAAAATGCGTGGCTCACATGGGAACAATTATCATGTAATTAACATGACATGAGTGTGCTTTCTGGATTCTATGGTGGGGTCTTGTTTCTCACCTCTGTTTTTGTAGGATATTCAAGGAGAGATTAAAAATGCTCCAGTTGTTCTGATTGCCTGATTGTAACAGTGGAGGAGATGAAATTGATTCTAGCTTAGGGTTCAGTGTTTCAATGTTATTCTGCAACACCTGTTGGCCAGCAGCTGTTGGGGATTATCGCAAGTTTCTTTGTCAGGAACAGTGTGGTAACAATAATAAATCAGATTTAAACTGGCTACTAGAGGGATTTGTTTAAATGATTTAAAAGTCTCCTTATAGTCCAAGATGTTAATTCTAAGTGGTGAACTAGAATGATTCTGCACAAATCCTGGGACAGACTGATAGTTTCCAAAGCTGGGTGATGATCAGACATTCTCTGAAGCCAGATCAACCTTCTCCCAGCAATACACAACATCAAAAAATTCTCTGCCAAACATCCATGAAAAGATAACAAAGGGACAATACTTCTTTAATTTTTTTTTCTCTTTGGTTTAGGTGAAATGGAGGCTACAGCTCTGATAATTAGAATTTCATATGGCAAACGCCGACACATAGTGGATTTGAGGAAATCAATTTTCACTAATCTAGAAAATTCTCTCCTCAAGAGAAAAGGGATTTAAAAACTTTCATGATGTATTTAAATTCAACATATCTTTCACTTACAATACTTTGCATAGAGAAAGAGCGACTCTAAGGGCATAATGAGCAATGGACTTTACCCTTTCTGGGATAGGATGACATTTTATGTAGAGGCAAAGGAGGAAGAAGCATTCAAGTGCAAACGGGAGGAAAGAAATATATATTATTATGTTACCATTTGTGATGGCAACGCATACGTTACGCAATCCATCATTCCTGTTTGTCTAAATACGCGTTTTCCCTGAGGGAGAATTTTTAAACAATTATCAAAGATGTTTTAGGGGTTCCGTGGCTAAAGCGAATATTTTACAACTTTTTACTTAATATTCTTATTTCCTATGCCTTTACCTGTGCACACATATACACCCATGTATCTGTATGTATGTATATTTAAGGGGTCATTTTTTATCAATTTTATTTGTGAGAACGCAGATGTATTCTTCATCTCATTTATGTAGGTGGAGAATAGCTCCTTGCTCATTTTATTTTACAAACTCACTTGTTATAATTTTTTTTTTTTTTTACCTCTTTCAGTTTTTTTATTCTGTCTCTAATAGAGCCTTTAGCTCCTAAGGCACACAGGGCCTCTTTATGAAAAGTAACTGAAATTAACCACAGACATCATTTTGGTCACAAACCTCACAGCCACCATTCACAGTAACAGTCCCCCTTTCTGAGTAACAGTGCTACACAAGTCCTTCCTGTGGAGAAAAGATTGTTCTCCTATTTGGAAGCTTTGTGCCACCACCCGTGCCCTTGGGGCATTTATGAAATCACCATTTTTCCAAGCCTTCTTTTAAGTAGGTTGGGCTCTACCTAATGGAAGGGGATTACTCTTACCCTGTCACAGGTGGCTCACCCTTCGCTAAGGCTTTCAAGCATCAAAGGCGGCAGCACAGTGCCCAGCATCAAGGCCCAGCAAGCAAAGAACTTCTCAGAGATTGCTCTTAAAATCTTCCATTCTGAGCGCATCTGCTTCTCTTACTGCTGTTTACTCCAGGACCTTGAGGGTCAGTAGGCGAGCTTTTCAACAGATTTGATGTCTTTTAAAAACTATTTCTCATAGCTTTGTTACATGTGCCTGGTAATTCATTTCAAGTGAAAAAGAATGGAGAGAAAGGGCAGGTAGAATTCTAAATGTCCTGAGGCTTATCCTAATTATTTGTTTCATATATTTTAACTGGTAAGATACAAAAGGTGTAAAAACAAAAATGAGTCTAACGTTGTTGAAGAAACTTTATTTAAAGGGGACCAGTGTGGTCCCAGGCTTCTCTGCTGTTGGGTGTGATCTCTCCACTGTGTGCTCTCCTCTCATGGAGAGTCGATTGTAAATGCTCAGGACTAATTTCTGTCATTTCCTGCAGTTCCACACTCTACCTTGTCTTTCTGCAAAGCAAAGATAATATTGTTGTTCAAAACTCGGCCATCCACAACCCTTAAGGAAAATGGTTTTATTATTTTTCAGCAAGAACATTCAAAATGTCTTTAGCTAAATTTTGCACTTACCAGAATTCTTAAAAGTAGACTATAGAAAATAAATTTCCCTATTTTTGTGACTTAACTCACCATTATGGACATAGTTCTAATTTGAATATAGTGATAATGGTATGCCCTGTTGAGTAATCCAGACCACTTAACCTCTATCTGCTAATAACCTCCAGCTCCTAGAATGTCATCACCCTAAATTTGTTTCTTCAAAACCGCCGTAATTTAGAATCAGAATTTATCCAAGTGGTGTAATTATTTATGATATAAGAAGTCTTCTTCTATGCATACTGTGTACATTTCTTTTGGACATTTAGATGACTTTTGTTTGTTCCTGCCATACTTCCTTTTTCTTGACTATTTGCAGGAAGCCATTTATAATTTTTACCTAGGTCTCATAAGAGATAATGGATTTCTGTCCTAGAGGAAAGCTACTATGCAAATAATGTCTGCTCACTGAAGGACAAGAATACACTGTAATTGGTTTTTTTTTTTTTTTCTGCTGTTGTTCAGATGGTTCATAAAGAATAAATAAATGTTCCATTGACAAAGTTAACTATGCATTTTGGCTTATTAAATGAATTTTAGGACAATGGAGAGAAAATCATTTTCCAACCTGCTGTGCTTGGTCCTCACTAATTGTGTTTTTTGCCTATGAGATATAGATTTTGGAGGCTATATTTACAATCGGGGACACATCTGCCATTTATATATAATAAAATATAAAATGTTTGTCTTAAAAAGGGAAGTTCTGTGATCTCCCTTTACTCCGGCACATCATTCTATTATACCCATCTTTTAAAGATTAGCTGAATTGCCATCTCTTGGTGGAGCATTATAGTGTTACTGCTGCGCATCAGATTCTGGATACAACCCAGTTTGCATAAAGCACATACGGCCAAGCATCACCAATTAGTGAATCTAGGTCGGTGGGTATCTAGGCTTTATTTGAACTAGTCTCTCAACTTTTCTATGAGATTGACCTCTTTGTTAAAATTTTTTGAAACAAGAATAATGAAATAGTAAAAAGCAAGGTGGGTATTGAGATAGCAAAAGAAAACCCAATCAAGGAAACCAGAATAGCATGGTGTAGAAGCCAGAAGAATTTTGGTGTGACTGGAACATTAAAAGTGTGGGCTAGATTAATAGAATATCTCTATTCTATTTATTATTTATTTGTTTGTTTGTTTTTCAGACAGAGTCTCACTCTGTCACCCTGGATAGAGTGCCATGGCATCATAGCTCACTGCAACCTCAAACTCTTGAGCTTAAGCAATCCTCTTGTCTCAGCCTCCCAAGTAGCTGGGACGACAGGCATGCACCACTATCCCTGGTTGCTTTTTCTATTTTTAGTAGAGATGATGTCTTCCTCTTGCTCAGGCTGATCTCAAATTCCTGAGCTCAAGCAATCTACCCTCCTCAGCCTCCCAGAGTAATAGGATCACCGGTGTGAGCCACTGACACCTGGCAAAATGTCTCTATTCTAGATGGAAATTTCATCCCGGGGAGCACGGACCTGAATGGGTAGTGTTTTGTAAGACAGGAGAGATACTTATGTTTTATTTTTAGTAGATTTTAAGTAGAGATGTGACTTGCTTCTGACTTATACTTCAGAAATATTTCTTTGGCTTCCATATAGATAATTTATAGTTGGGGTGCAAGATCTGAAATTAGGAGATAGGTAAGGAGACTGTTGGAATCTAGTGTAATGGTGGCTTAGATAAACTGAATGTCATGGAAATAGGAAAAGCAGTCATGTATGGGATTATTCTTTTCGGGGAGGGCAGAGGATTGGAAGTGTAAGAGGTAAGGAAGAGTATTACTTTACTAAGGTAGTCAGGGCGGGAGAACCAAGGAGGAAGCCAGGGTTCTGTTCTTGAGTGGTTACATGGAGGTGATATTTTTGATGGTGATGGAGTAGATTTGAAGAGATACAAGATTTTTCAGGGAGGGAATGCCAGAGAATAAAGATTTCTGCCTTAGCCACACTGAACTTGAGACATCTAAGTAGAGGTATTGGCTTCATATCTGTATATATAAGTCTGGTGTTCTAAGAAGAGTATTATTCTGCAGATACAGATTTGGGAGTCTTTCATTTTTAAAGCCATAGGACTGAGATGAAGAGATGATGTCACCAAAAAAAGAGTTGAGCATGTGGAGAAAAGGAGGGTGCCCTTACCACCCATGGCGAATGCCTGCATTTAGTTGTTAAAGAAAGAATTGGGAAGCAATAAATGAGATGACTAAGATGTAGGCATTTAGGCTGCAAAGATATAGCTATTTCATCCTGGAGAGAAATCAGGGAAGTGTAGTTCATGGAAGTCAAGAATAAAACATGGTGAATATTCTCAAACATTGCAGAGGTTCAAATCAAGGAGAAATCATAAAACGGCCATTATATTTGGGGAAATGGAGGTCTTAATGCCTGGGGAAAAATATTTTCTGTGGAGCAGAGAGGATTGGCTGAAAATGAGAGAGGAGAGCCATAGATAAACTTTTCAATAGTGTTTTCTGAAGGGTCAAAGAAAAATGAGGCCGTAGGCAGGAAAGAAAGGAACTGAGTAATTTGCTTATGTGTTTGTTTTGTTTTCTAAGGTCTGTATTGTAAACTCATATAAATGGTACAACAAAAGATAAAATGATTCGGGAAAGAAAAGGAATAATTGCAGCAGCAAAGTTCTTGAGAAGGTGGGAGAGATTGTGGTGGACACTTCACAGGTCACCAGGGAAAAGCGTGGTCTTTGATATGAGGAATATCATTTTATCTACAGCAATGAGGGGAAGGCAGAGTGTGGTGTGTGAAGGCAGAGGCTGCTGGGTTGGTATATGCTGGTGTTGTGAGCATGAGAGTGTTTCTGTCTCATTGCTTCTATATCCTCAAAAGAATATGAGGTCAGCTGTGGAAGGTAAGGCAAGGAAGAGGGGAATCTAGATTGTCTAAAGGGCAAGAAGGTGTGGATATCTTGTCTACATAACACCTTTTCCAGTTATCTTTCATTGGGTTCTGCATACTTTTACACTAACTTGGAAAACAGCAAAACCTAGAGCTGCGTTTGTCCCCTCTGGACCTCTATGTGTCATCAATTGATGGGCATCATTTTAGGTTCCACCTTGATTATTAATTTATGTAACTAATATTGATTGTTTATTCAGTACCACAAACAGCATTTAGTCATTCCACACTCTACTTTTTCATCATTCCATTTGATTTCAGCCACATCAGAAGAGGACAGATAAAATCTGCCTTCAAGGGGTCCATGAGGGGACCACCAAGATTCTCTAGTTTTGTTTCTGAGTCCACAGCAGAAGATCTTCAGTCTGTGCAGTGTGCTACATTATGGTGTAGTTTATTATTAAAGACCATCATTGAAAGAAAATATGCTTTGGGTTTGATTTCTAATTTTCAGATTCAGTGCCTTTATGCTGTGCTTGTTTAAGTCAGACATTTATTGAAATTTCAGCTCCTCACCACCTAGATATTTGATCATGGTGGAATTGCTTAACCTACCATTTTGTTTATTTATTTATTTATTTTTATTAGATCATAACTGTGTACATTAGTGCATTTATGGGGTACAATGTGCTGATTTTATATACAGTTTGGAATGTTTACATCAAACTGGTTAATATATCATTCACCTCACTTATTTAATTGTGGGGCTTAGACACATATACTCTACTATTAATATATTTGACATGTACGCTTGCAATAAGCCCAGTAGTTGAGGTCCTACCAATTACCCTCCCTTCACCCATTCCCCTCTCCCCTTGCCCTCGTCTTCTTTCCTTCTTTCTGGGCTATAATTGTGGTTTATCTTTTGTATGAAAGTGTGAGTGATTGTCTATTGATTTCATAATAGTATCGAGTACATTGGGTATCTTTTTTCCATTCTTGAGATACTTTACTAAGAAGAATATGATCCTACCATTTTAAAACAAAGAATATAAACTCTAACTAATAGAGCTGATAATGTGATTTTGACAAAATAAAATATAAGGATTAAAATATGAAATGTTCAATACTGTCATTAAACTTCAATCAATCATGAATATATTAGGTATTACGTTTAGACAGGAAGAACTATCTGGCCTTAGTACTTTGAAATATAACACAGAAATCTATTCAAACAGGAAATTAAGTATGATTTATTCCAAAGTAATCAATTAATGCTTTCCAAATTAACTGAGAACACTTTGTCTGAAATTGAACTCAATGTAGATAATTTTTCAGTAAAAAATGTAAGCATATTAACTAATATAGCAAACTTAGAGGTTCACAAATGGAGGTAATCTTATTTGGAGGTACAAACCTTATTAATCGTATCCATTCTCCAGGTTCTGCACCCCTCCTCTCCTTCAAAACAGATACATGTACAGGGCAAGGTTAGGCTGATCGGTGTGTTAGTCTTTGCTTTGAGATCATCAAAATTATGCCTCCAATCTCAGAAACACTCATGACAAATAAGAGCGTGCTAAGGCAGCCAAAAAGGGGCCTCACTTAGAAGCCCAAGAGAAAGGAAAGTTACAGCATCTCGACTGGTCCTTGCTTCTCCAGTTTATCTGTATTATGCATTGTGAAGGCACTTAAAAAAATTATACTTAAGATAATACTATCCACAGCATTTTGCTATGAAAAACGTTGAACATTTTAAATGTGTAGCATGAAATGCACCATCTTTGACTAACCTCATTGGCCATTTTCTTGTCAACTGTAAAGAACCCTAATACTCTAGAATTTTAAACTTGTTTTATTTTTCATTTTTGAAATTCATGTCAAAGAAAATTACTCCTTATGAGAATCAGAGCATCCTCATTGTTCCTAATCAAAGAAGTGTTTTCAGGAGTCGTCTGCACTAGATGATGTACATA
Source organism: Otolemur garnettii (assembly GCF_000181295.1). Classification (NCBI taxonomy): domain Eukaryota; kingdom Metazoa; phylum Chordata; class Mammalia; order Primates; family Galagidae; genus Otolemur; species Otolemur garnettii. The sequence goes on from NW_003852397.1 coordinate 23,542,854, forward strand.
CAATGCATCTTTTTAACCTGCGAGGTTGTTTAACGCGTCTTGGGTCTGCTTATTTTTGTAATTGTGTGCATTTAAAATCACCGTTTGTGTTTTGTGCTCTTCTGGCTCTTGACTGTAGAGGAAATTTGGATGGAAACGATGAGAACGAACATCCAACTGAGAGAAAACACCACTCTTGTCTACGCTTCAATCAGCAGGAGGTTCCCTTTTAGTTTGTTTAGAGAAATTCGGGCCTGTCATCTGCATGGCCTCTGATATTTGACAGAGAAATGTTCTTCTTTTTTAAGGTCCTTTGTGTCTAAACTCCTGAGTAAAACAGAAACTTCTAAATGCATAACAGTTGAAGTTATCACCTATGACAACGTTAAAAATAAAACCACCTAAAATTTTGCGTTATTATGCATAATAGACCAAGGACCATTATGGTGAATACCAAACAGAGTCACATAATTCTCTATAGATAAAGAAGTATAACCTACAATTCATATTAGACATACAAAAAATTTTAAACCAAATATTTGGCATATACCACTTTGGAAAACCGTTTGACATTATCTACTGAATTTAATACATGCATACAATATGATGATGCAATTTAATTTGTGAGCAGATGCCCCAGAGAAATATGTGCCCCTGTGTACCAAGACACATAAAATAATGCTCACAGAAGCACTATTAAGAATACCTAAAGCTGGAAAGAAACAAATGCACTGACGTTAGCATGGAGAAATATTTTGTGGTATAGTCATAGGAATACAATACAGTAGTAAAAAATGAATAAACAATGGTTACACCCAACAGTGTAGGTAAAATCTTAGACAGAATGCTAAGGAAAAGAAATGAGATATAACAGTACATACTTCCTGGCCATGTGCAGTGGCTCACGCCTGTAATCTCAGCACTCTGGGAGGACAAGGCAGGTGGAATGCTTGAGTTTAGGAGTTCAACCAGCCTGAGCATGAGTGAGAACCCATCTCTAAAAAATAGCCAGGTGTTATGGTGAGCACCTGTAGTCCCAACTACTAGAGAGGCTGAAGCAGTAGAAGCATTTGAGCCCAAGAGTTTGAGGTTGCTGTGAGCTGTGACATCACAACACTCTACTGAGGATGACAAATGAGACTCTGTCTCAAAAAAAAAAAAAAAAAGAGTACATATTTCCTGATTCTGTTTGTAGAACATTAAAAAATAGCTGCAATTCAACTATTATGTTAGATAAAAGTCTAGATTGTAGTTATTTTTAGGGAGTTGGAGGTAGATATCCAGAAGAGGGGTTTTTAGTATAGGCAGTAATCTCTTAATCTGGATGATGGTGATAGGTTTTTGATTATGATAATACATTGATAATGTTATAATAATTCATTGAGGTTTTAATTTGTTTTTTTAATATATATATATATTTTATTCAGTCATTTGTACATAGATCATAAATACATTTATGCCATTATGGAATTCAATGTGTTGATTATTTGTACAAATTGGAGTGCTTGCATCCTACTAAACAACATAACCTTCACCACTTTTAACCAATTACAGAATTAAGACATTTGTGTTCTATACCTGCTAGATCCAATTTGTACCTGCAATATGCTCCATAGGTGTGGTCCCCCTACCAACCCTCCCTCTACTGACCCACCCCACTTCCTTCCCTTCTCCCTCCCCTTCCCTCCTTCATTCTGGGCTATAGTTGTGTTTCATTTTTCACATGCATGTGTGAGTGATTGTAAATTGGTTTCACAGAGGTACTAAGTACTTTGGATATTTTTTTTCCATACCTGAGATACTTTACTAAGAGGAATATTTCCAGCTCCATCCATGTAAACATGAAAGAGATAAAGTCTTCAATTTTTTTAATGCTTCATATTATTCCATGGTATACATATACCACAATTTATTAATCCATTCATGGGTGGATGGGCACTTGGGCTTCTTCCATGACTTGGCAATTATGAATTGAGCTGCAATGAACAATCCGGTGCAAATATCTTTATTGCCAAATGATTTTTGATCCTTTGGGTATACACCTCGAAGAAGAATTGTAGGATCAAACGGCAGGTCTATATTTAGATCCCTGAGTGTTCTCTAAACTTCCTTCCAAAAGGAATATACTAGCTTGCATTCCCACCACCAGTGCAGAAGTGTTCCCTTTTTCCCACATCCATGCCAACATCTGTAATTGTGATGACAAATTGATATTCAAAGAGATACATTGCACATTTTTATATGTGTATTATATATGCATGACATATGGCATATGGGTAACATGTACTAAAGTGGTATAGATTATGTAACAATTTTTAAAATGTTACACATGGAAAAGGAGAAAATCTCAGGAAATAAAAAATACACTATTTCCTCCTTGATAGAAATAAATAAACTATGTACAAGTCAGGTATGTAGTATATTGTGAATATGTCAAAATATGCTGAGTAAGCGAATCTGCTCCTCCATCTAGACTTTCTCATGGAGCACAAAGCCGAGCCACATCGAAAAGTATTTTATGCATCTACTTAAAGAATTAAAAATCCTTTATGAAAAATCTTCAAGTGTATTAACAAGCAGTGAATTTCAGCTGAGGCAATTATTTCAAATGTTTCATAACTCAGAGCGTGTTGGGTTTCTCTTGGCTTTTATTGAGTTCAACAATTCAGTTTCAAGATAAAATGTTTTATTTGGCTTCTATTCTTTATGAAGCACTATGGTTTTCATATAATAAATGTTACAGGCACAGCATGCCAGTCACAAAATTTTGTTCATGAGAGTACTATTGATTTTAGCGAAGTTTGCATATTTACTTATGTAAATCTATAGATTACTTACCTACTGCTGAAGAAGTACATGATGAAAGAGAAAAGATTTTCATATACATTCCTACGACCTGACAGCTGAACTTGGCTAAGATAAAGTCTAGAAAATTTTTGACTCAAATGTATATTATTGCTTAAAACTATTTTTCATAATCCCTTGTGATATATATCCAAGAAAATCATAAAGGTGATACTAATAGCTGCATTGACTAGTCATACGCCACGCACCAGACGTAATACAACATGGCTGATGATATAGAAGATATGTATCCAGAGAAAGTCAAATTGAACAAGGCTTTTTATGTGTTTTCAAATTGTTTCCCCTAAAACCATTATTATCATTTATCCTAATACGGGGGAAATTGGTACTTTGAAAGGAGAACCCTATCCTTTGATGGCTGTCCTCTCAGATAAATTTTTTTTTAAAGTTAGCAACAAGAGGAAATAAAAATAAATATAGTTATCTGACATGAGATCCTGTATGTAGATCTAAATATATGTATGAAAATACTTAACATCCTGAAAACTATAGTTTTGCTTTGGGTAGGAATCCTATCCAAAAGCAAACTTCATTATGTGATCTGAACATTTTTAACCCATCTCCCTGTCTACTTTACATGGGAAAAAAAAAATAAAACAGATTGAGAGTATTATTTTGTCAAATCTAGTTCCCTGGAATGAGAATGAGTAAAGATGAGTTGGGCATTATAAAATGTTTTACTATTTCAAGTTATAATTGATTCTGTAATATAGTTTCACACTGAGTTTCTTTTAGGAAACAAAAGTAGAATATTAAAAAAAAAAAGATTTATTTAAACAGAGGACATGATGGTCTTGTATATTTCTTTCAGAACCATGGGGAGTAATTCTAAGGGAGTTGAAAATGTCAGGAAATCAATCTAAAGGCAAATGTGCCTGTATGAAAAGAATCAGAAATGATTACTAGGATTTAAGAAAAAGGAAAAAATTATAGGATATGTTTAAAATGATATATAAAAGACTGGTGAGATTTATTATCATGAAATTGTGAAGTTTTTCTAAATTAAAAATACAAGTACATAAAAGATAAATAATATTAAGAAGTTTAGATTAAGCCTGTAGTCCCAGCTGCTTGGGAGGCTGAGGCAAGAGAATCACTTATGCCCAAGAGTATGAGGTTGCTGTGAGCAGTGATGACACAGAACTCTACCCAGGACGACAGCTTGAGACTCTGTCTCAAAAAAAAAAAAAGTTTGAGATTAAACAAAAAACTAAGCACACATGTATCTCACCCTGTCCAACTGCCAATCATCTTCCTCCTCTCTTAGTTGTCTAATGATAGTAACTCTTGGCTACTTCTTCTGGTATTTCTAAATGATAGGCTTCTTTTCATATTTCTTAGCTTATTGATTTTTAGATAGTATCAGTTGATATTCTCATTTTATAAATCACGATTTGACTTTCTGAAACCGCATCTCCTTTGCTAATCCCTCTAATGTAAATTTTATCACAGTTCTATTTGATTAGTATATCTTTCACGATGTAAATATTGTCCAATGTTTAGCATGTCTGCTATTTTGTGTTTATATGTCTTATCTTAAGACTTAATTAATTAATTAATTTCAATAGCGGGTCTCACTCTGTTGCGTGGTCTAGAGTGCAGTGACATAGGTCACCACAATCTCAATCTCTTGGGCTCAAGCGATCCTTCTGCCTCAGCCTTGCAAGTAGTTAGAATTACAGGTGCACACCAGCACACCCAGCTGATTTTTCTCATTTTCTGTAGCAATGGGCTCTTGCTTTTGCTTAGGCTGGTCTCCAAGCCCTGTCCTCAAGTGACCCTCCCTCCTTAGTCTCCCAAAGTGCTAGGAATAGAGGTGGGAGCCATCTTGCCCTGCAAGAAGTTATTTTTCATTGGTTTATTTGTCCTGGGTTTCCAGTTCTTCTTATACTCCTTGTAGTATTTGCCATGATTGTATTCTTTCCCCCTCACAAACATTTCAACACGTTAGTTATTCTAAATAGTTCCATTTTTCTTTAGAGATCCTTCGTCAAAACCATGTATGTTCTGCTTCAGCTTGGGTCCCTTTCTACCCACATCCACTGTTCTGTGTTCCTACATGGATCTATCTTGCCTGGGAGTCCACACAAAGATTCTTGGTTCACTTTGCCATTTTGCTGAGTGGATCCTCAAAGAGCTTCTTAGGAAATGTTGTACGGGCAGTAAATTTGCTAAGTCCTATGCTTAATTCATTGTAATGTATAAAATGGCAAGCCCATTTAGTTAATATACTTATTCCTTCCAGTTGGATAATATCTTTGTGTTATTATTTTTTAATATGTAAATTCTTATACTTTCTTCATTCTACTTTTTAAAGCTCCCATCAGTCAAATTTAGATTTTTTGTAATGATGGTCAATTTCATTATTTCTCTCATATTTTTAATCTATTTTTTGTTTGTTTTTCCTTCATGGGAGGTCTTTAATTTTTTCTTTCAAAAGTTGTATTAAAAACTTATTTCAGAAATATTTATAATTTCCTTTTTCTTATGACTCTATTCTTTTTCTCTTCTTGAATTTCTTCAAGAATATTCATTAAAAGTTTATTTTTTTAATGTTATTCTGAGTCCTTATTATATACTTTTTTCTAGATTTATTTCCTGTTTCATCATTGTTCTTCTTTTTTATGAGAGATTATTTACTCAGATGCCTGTGTATTCTTCAATCCCTATTAACTTGTAATTGTGAGGTTCTAAGAGACTCCATGGAGGAGTTGATGGAGATGACTGAGAGCTTTGTGTAAAGTGCAGGGGATTTAATAGAGAGCCAGGTGTTTTACAGCATCAAATGCAAGAAGGTCTAAGTCTAAATATTTATCCTCTGGGATTTTATCTTTCTTCAGAGAGGTAACCTCTATATTTACCCCTGGGGGAGATGTGCTTACACCTATTCTGGGCCAATATCTGTTCTTGGTCATGTGGAGGCAAAGCTAATTCTCAACCCTCAAAAGGTTCAATCTCTGGAATAAACTTGATGATGGACAAGTTTAGCACTAGAAAAGACTTATGAATATTTTATATGTACATGCCCACAGCACCGATGCAAAGTATGAGAGAAATCTGTGTGTGCTTGGTGTCCTGAACATGGAGAACTTAGTTTCTTCTCCTTTGATAAGCGTTAATCTTTTCTGGTTGATGTAGATTTCAGGAAAGGAGTTCAGGACAATTGCATTCCTTCTGGAGGAAATTCCCTTACTCAGGTACGGGTAACTTCAGAGAAAGCCTGTGCTTCTGAGACAGAAGAGTGAGAGACAGGGGTGGGGGAAGTTAGAAAGACCTTGGTTCTGAGGCTACTTCTTTAGTCAGACTTTGAAGCCTGGTTTTCTGTGTCCCAACAGCCAGAAATGGAAGAAGAGCCCCATGCAGACAAAAGTTTGCATTACTTGTGTCAAATAATATCTCTTAATAGTCTCATACATCACATCTGGTGATGAAGCCTTATTTCACACATCTGTAATACAGCTTTACAGTTTTGAACTCTTTCAAGCCTGTCCTTTCTGGATTTTCATTTCAAGCCCAGACAGACTCCTGCTTCATAATCGACTTTATCTTCATAACAAGACAATCTCTGTTACAGTGCATTTCCTTGCCTCGCCTTCCCATGGTTTGTAGTCACCACCCCCCAGGAGCCTGGAAACGAGTAATGGATAGAAACTTCAGCTTTTGAATCAAAGTCCAAAGTCCACTTGATTATAGTAGACTCCTTATTGCTAAATTACAGTATCTCCTGCATTGGGCAAAATGCTTTCTTATTTAAGGCATTGTATCACCTATTTATTCTAAAATAGTTCATCTATGGGCTAGGAGTGGTGGCTCACGCCTGTAATCCTAGCACTCTGGGAGGCTGAAGTGGGTAGATTGTTGGAGCTCATGGGTTCGAGACCAGCCTGAGCATAAAAAGAACCCTGTCTCTATCAAAAATAGAAAAACTGAGGCAAGAGGACTGCTTGAGCCCAAGAGTTTGAGGTTGCTGTAAATTATGACGCCACAGCACTCTACCCAGGGCGACAGCTTAAGACTCTGTCTCAAAAAATAATAATAATAATAATAATAATTCATCTATGATTTAACTTTCCCTCCACATAGGCATTTCTCTATGTAAAAGTTAAAATACTTTCAGAAAAGCAAATTGCTCTGATGCCGAAATAAGCTTTTCATTGATTTCGAGTAGATTGTAGGTGACTAGAATTAAGTATGTGCTTTATGTAATAGAGCTTATTTCTTGAAATTATACAGAAAGTGCGTAATTCTGGAAATAAAAATGTTCACAAGCTAAGAAGCTCTTTTCTCTTATTTTTCTTCCATTTGCTGCAAACATATATAGAGAAAGTGTAGTTACCACTCTGGGCACAAGAATTAGCAGCAGCTTTGGAGAGAAAGGGTAGGAGAAAGAACGCTGGGAGCATCCTTTTGAATAGCTCAAGCAAGAACAGGTGCTATTATCCCAAGAGGAAGCTGTAAGTGACTTTTGTGTAATTGGAAGTGTGTCCAGCCCTGATAAGAACTTGTGGATAAGGAAACAACTGGTAAATAGCCAAAGGGGAAGAAAGCCAGAGAAGCTTGCTGTGTTCCTCCACTTAAAGATATGTCATTTCTTTAGGGTCTGCGGGCTTTACAAAGAGCTGAAGACTAATTTGGAATGTGACTTACCTCTGTTTCCAAAAAGAAGAAACAAAAAAAGGTTCCTCTAGAATGTGGTTTTAAGTAGGCCATGGACCAAAAATAGGCCATCAGGCATGCCAGACAGATTTATGAACTTCAAGACTCTAGGAAATTTCATCCTTTAGAGGGTTCCCCAGTACTTTAAACACCATTAGAAAATAAATAGCAGTAAAAATCAACCATGCTAGTAAAAAATCTCTCCGGCTAGAGATTATGGAGTGGTGGAGCTGAACTAGTTTTGTTGTTGTTTTGTTGGCCGGATGGTTTGCTCTGGATACCGGCTGGCTTCTTTGCATGTTGATGTTTTCCTCATAAAAATAAAATTTGCAAGGCCAACAAAAGAAGAGAAAGTAATCTTTCAGGAGGCTTTAAGATAGCATCATACATTTTTGAGGTATTTTAGGGCTGAGACTCTATTTTGTTTTACGGAAAAAGAATGTTACAATGGACAAACATTTTTGCTTATTCATGAAACTCAGAAGATATTCTGTCCATTGACAAGCTCTCATTGTGTATTCATCACCACACTAAACCCTCATTTACTCTCAAATTAAGTGTTCAATGATATGCATGTTATAAATTCATTTGCAGTTGCAGAATTTTCTTGGTGCTTAAGAAATTGTACTTTAATTACTTTTTGCCAAAAAGTTTAGCAAAAATAGTTCTTTGACAGGCTGTTCTTAGATTTTGATAAATGTGGACAAAATCAATAGATAGATGCATGAGGAGTACCCAAATAAAATCATCATATTTCAAAAGCTTTTCCTAACATCACAGCTGTAGCCTTTTCCTTTCAAAAATAAGGGAAAACAGTTTTCATAACCAGAAACCACCTACACAAGTTTCTATTCAAAGAAAACTGCTTTGCAGGAGGCAGAGTAATAACTAAATTAAAAAAAAAAAAAAAAGAAATAGAATCTCTAACTTCAAAATACTATGGTACTCAAAAGTAATGCTAATTATAGAAATTATTGAGTTTTTCCACTGGAGGTGTTTGAGAACACTATTTGCAACTACATGTCAAGATAGATTGACCCCTTTTCCCCAGATCCCCTGAGAGGGTCTCACTTCATCCCTATCTTTTTTCTTAGTTATAGCTTTATATGCCTCCCTACTGGCTCTGTTTATTTTTTTTTTTCCTAGCATTTCACTTACTTAATTGTTTTAGGAAAAACAAAGATTTATATTTATTCCTCAACTAGAGACAATTTCTCTATTTAAAACCCTTTTTATTAAGTATGCCGATAAGCCCTTCATTTTTGAGTGGAGTGCAGATTTTAATTCTCTGTGGCATTTAGTAAGTTTCCACCTCCCTCTTTCTTTAAGGACTCTCTTCCCTCGACTTGTAAGGCAACTCTCTTCTAATTCTCTTCTACTCTCTCATATATAGTCTTCCATATAATCTGTACATTCCAATGCTCTGAATTTCATACTGCTCCTTTATTCTCCTTCCCTAGAGTCTAATTGTGTTTCTCTAAACACTTCCATGTTGTCTATTTCAAATATACATTGGACAGACAAGGTTTAGACTTTCAACTTGATCTGCTGTTATTGCTGTACTCCACACTTGAGTGTCAGGTCCTGGAGATTCCTCCTTCATTCTTCCTTCTCTCTTACCCCCATAGTCAATGAACTAGCAATCTCATTGATTTCACCTTCTTAATGCCGCTTAAATGAATCCTACTTCCTCTATAGTTAACATCAGTACCCTTCAGCTGCGGTAACGTCTTATCTGCACTGGGAGCAGAGCACCCAATTTGCTAACTTGTCCCCAGTCTTGACAATCCCACTTGGCACATTCCTCAAATTCCTCTCCCTTTTTTGCATACCCCTCACAAATTTGCATTACATGTATATATTTGATTTTCCTTATTTACTTATAAATATACTTTTTCTTAGCTCATTAGGTAACCATTGTATATGAATATTATTTTTATCTTTGCCATTCATTTCATACCAGAGGACTTGTTATGGTGCTTAATAAATGCAAATGAACAGATAGATGAAGACATACAGACTGAATGCTCCTACACTAGATGATGATTATCGAATGGGGACTGGGGCAGGCATGAGAGCTGTCATTGAAAGAGGAAGGGGATTTTAGCAGCTGCTTTAACAAGAATCTGGTCTCTTCCTTGCATTTGTGAAAACTGGTCTGTATTAAAAGCAGGATAATGTACACCATGGAATATTACACAGCCTTAAAGAAAGATGGAGACTTTACCTCCTTCAGGTTTACATGGATGGAGCTGGAACATATTCTTCTTAGCAAAGTATCTCAAGAATGGAAGAAAAAGTATCCAATGTACTCAGCCCTACTACGAAACTAATTTATAGATTTTGAAAGCTATAACCCAATTGGGCTATAGCCCAAGAATACGGGAGAAGAGGAAAGAAAGGGAGGGGAGGGGAGGGGAGAGGATGGTGGAGGGAGGTAATTGGTGGGACCACACCCATGGTGCATCTTACAAGGGTATATGTGAAACTTACTAAACGTAGAATATAAATGTCTTAACACAATAACTAAGAAAATGCCATGAAGGCTATGTTAACTAGTTTGATGAGAATATTTCAGGTTGTGTATGGAACCAGCACATTGTACCCCATGACTGCATTAATATTAATTATTTACTTAAAAGAAAAAGCAGGATAATGTAGAAATTTCATACAGCACTGAAATATAACCTCAGCATTGGATCTACTTAACTACTGTATTAGAGTACATGACATAAATAAGTTAAATAGTACATGAAAAGAAGTAGGAAGCATGATAAAATTATTTCTTAATTTCTAGAGGAAGTATAGTATGTCCAGGGGACAGAGTCAGTCCAATGATTTTTTAGATATATAGTTGCTTAACATTCTGTTCTAGTAATAATGATATATAAAAACATCTATTTATTTTTTGATTTGACAAAAATGTGCTCAAAGCAAGTCAAAATAAAGTTAGCTAGACACAGCTTTGGGCACCTGCAGTCCCAGTTACTTGGAGGTTGAGGCAAGAGGATTGTTTGAGCCTAGAGGTTTGAGGATATGGTTTGCTGTAGTTCTACCTGTGAGTAGCCACTGTTCTCCAGCCAGGACACCAGCGCAAGATGTCATTTCTTACAAATGAAGTCAATGTTCTTAAAAAATACCTTTCTCATCTTAGAAAATTTAAAAATTACTTTATTGTAGTAGCAATAATTACCTATTTCACTTTGTAAATATCCATACCTGAGTCAATCTGTTGAGGAATCTGATTTCTTTTATTTATTTATTTATTTTTATTGTTGGGATTCATTGAGAGTACAAGATGTGTCACACACTGAGACCCCACCCCCCCCCCTTCTCTCTCTCTGTTCTTCCTTTCTCCCACCCCCCTCGCCTTTATCTCACTGCTCTCCCCTTTCTCCACCTCCACGATGTCATTATTGTTATTAATTGTCTTCAAATCAAGATTGAATACATAGGATTCATGCTTCTCCATTCTTGTGATGTTTACTAAGAATAATGTGTTCCACCTCCATCCAGGTTAATACAAATGCCATAAAGTCTCCATTTTTTTAATGGCTGAATAGTATTCCATGGTATACACATACCACAGTTTGTTAATCCTTTCCGGGGGCGGGGGACAGCATTTAGGCTGTTTCCACATTTTGGCAATTGTAAATTGAGCTGTGATAAACAGTCTAGTGCAAGGGTCCTTATGCTAGAAGGTTTTTTCTCCTTCTGGGTAGATGCCCAGTAATGGGATTGCAGGATCAAATGGGAAGTTTAGGTTGGGTTCCTTGAGGTTTCTCCATACTTCCTTCCAGAAAGGTTGTATTAGTTTACAGTCTCACCAGCAGTGTAAAAGTGTTCCTTTCTCTCTACATCCACACCAGTGTGTGCGGTTTTTAGATCTTGTGATATAGGCCGTTCTCACTGGGATAAGATGGCATCTCAGGGTGGTTTTGATTGCACTTCTCTAATGATTGAGGAGTCTGATTTCATTTTAATCACTAGGAAGAGACAATCGAGGTATTATAAGCTATGAAGAGTCAAATGTATTGTGTACTTTTGCTATTTTGACATAAAGTAGATCTTCCACTTCCAACTACATAAAAAACCACAAGACTTTCCTTCATTTGGGGGTTGTCTGCTCACCTGTGGTAAGTAGATTCATGGGAAAAGTACAAGTATTCATAGACATTGTCTTGACATTTAAAAGAAAGCAGTATGTTTTCAGATGCACACAGTTAAAAAAACAAAAGCTAAAATCACAAATTGAATTTGATGTAAGGATTTTTAAAAAATAGTAGTCTTAGAACAGTTATTGTTCTACCCTAAAAGTGAAGCTATCACATTTTGCTTTAATATAGCTGTAGGCAACCTTTTTCATCAGTAGTTTTGTTAGTAGGTCAAGGAGAATTCATACCTAAGTAGGAAGGTCCATGGGGAGAGGAGATGAACCATATCAGAATTAAAATTAAATTGAGAAAATTTAAGTCAAGGACACCATTTTTGCTTCTTTTATGTGATGTGCAAATGCATTTAAAATTGGAAATGTGAAATTTTATAGCTGCTGAACAGCAGTGCTGTGAGCACTGTGGCCAGAGTGGATGCCAGGTACAATATACCTAGGAAAGATTTTGCTCATTTAAAGAAATTGCATTTGAAACATCCTGACTATGTTATGTAGCCACAAGAAAATTCAGAGTGCTTTTTAATGGAACAAAGTACTTTCTCTGTTTTAGCTCAGAATCATTTTTCAATCTTACAACACTTCAAAGGCAGTGCAGGTCAGTCGCACACATGTGTTTGTTGCGCACACATCTGCACATGCAGTCACATGTGCAAGGTTTGACTAAGCAACTATCCGTTTCATTGTGCATGTCACATTTAGCCATCAATTGGTGTTTGAAATACTGCTCTGGTTGGAATACTGGTTTCTCAAAATGCCCTTCACTTTGTCTCTCTGCACATAGACTTTTTTGTAAGTTGTGTTAGTGACTTACTATTTAATATAGAATGGAGTAGATGAAAAGTTTTGTGCAATTAAAATCACGCTATCAATTATCTTTCTATCATGCAGAATAAAATAAGTACTTAGACCAGATATAAAAAGTATGTATGGTGATTAAATACATTCATAGTGCATCAGGTGAATAGGTAGAATATTGATTTCTCTATTATAATTTAACGTTTTGAATGTGTTAAACAAATATGTAGTTAAGTGGTGAGCAATGCAGTGATAAGCGTATTTTGCATGAAGGCAGTTGGGCCAATGTGTACTAAAAGTGAATCTAACTGCAAAGATGAATACAGAAGCCTCAGGTTAGAAACTCAAAGAGGAAAGCTGTTCACAAGCTAATAGTACATCGGTGCTTTGTTATTCTGAGTGGGATACATTAACTCTTTGAGACATAAAGATTCTATTGCCCAAATAACTCCATTCATGGAAGCAATAAGCTGCGTATGAGTCAGCTTTTAGCTTCCAGCTGTTTTCTAAAGTCGGAAAGTGGGTCTGAAACGGTTCTGGGGACACAGCCTTTCCTGTCAGAGAGTCTAGCAGATGCTGATATAATTTAATATCCGTGGAAGACAGGGCAAATATAGAATAGCATCAAATTGATTTTTCAGCGTTTTCAAGCCAGATGTCCCTTGGCATTTACATGGAAGAAGTCTACTGTGTACCAAGTTGCAGATTTTTGTGTGTAAGTTCTCAGCCACAGTATGGAGTCATCGGTGTGTTGACAGCCATCTGTTCAGACCTTCCTGTCTCTGTTCAGTCAGAACTAGAATTTAACAGTTTTCAAAATGGAAAATTCCAGGTAGTTTTGACTTTAAGAGAAAAGAAAAGAAAATTAGTGTTTAATGTG
>NW_003852397.1:23556296-23642438 GCF_000181295.1 Otolemur garnettii
CTGGGTAGAGTGCTGTTCCATCACAGCTCACAGCAACCTCAAACTCTTGAGCTTAAGTGATTCTCTTGCCTCAGCCTCCCAAGTAGCTGGGACTATAGGCACCTGCCACAACACCCGGCTATTTTTTGCTTGTAGTTGTCATTGTTGTTTGGCGGGCCTGGGCTGGATTAGAATCTACCTGCTTGGGTGTATGTGGCTGGCGCCCTAGCCTCTGAGCTACAGGCACCAAGCCTGAAAGAGAATTTCTTATAAATATCTATGAAAATAAATGAACTCAAGAAGAATAGAAATAATCTCATGGTCTCATGATTTTTGTTTTAATCATGTGCTAGCCTTCCTCTAGACAGTGAGGAAGTTAGAGACATGATTAGTCCAAGGAGACAGGTGCAAGGATGGTCTTGTCATTCATTTGTGGAATGAATGAATATGTTAGAATCCATCTTTAATGACTTTTATTGTTACATATTTTCACCCCACTGATAGGTTTTCATATGTGGAAGTGTGAGCATGCACACATCTCTATGCGTCTGTGTGTGAGACATGTGTGTCTGTAAGTTATGAGTGAATGCGAGTGTGTTTGATAAGAACCTTGAAGCATCGGCTGTGCACATTTTGATAACCAATTACTCTGGAGACTCCAGGGGATTTTCATGAGTACAACCACATGTACATAAAGAGAATCAAATAAAATATTTTTAAGAATTGGTAAATTGTATGATAGAGACCAGTTGATAAAGAGCACAAAAGTGTAGGGACTTTCTTTACCAAGAGTATTGATTTTGAGCTGATTTTGAAGGATATACTAGATTTAGACGTAGGGAGAATAATTTAGGAAGGTAAGTGACAACTGCCTTGGGGAAATAGGAAATGAAAAGGTGTATTCAGAGTGAGTTAAGGAAATCATTTGACTAAGGATGGAATTTTAATTGAGACTATTAGGAGATAAAATTAGAATAAATTTAGGGAAGGCATTAGAGTGAGATATGGAACACTGTACTTGAAATATCTAGATGAAGCATTTATATTTAATAAGAATCAAACGAGAGAGGACCTGTACTGAGGCAAAAACATGAAGAATATGGATCTGTGGGCCTAATGTACAGTCATGCAGACTTGAATAAATTATTGTAATCTCTGCTTTTGATTTAAAAAAATGGGGATTTAGACTGCACAAATCCTGATGGAGAAAAATTTGGAATTAAAGCGTACTTTGAAAAACAAGGATAAGAAATGATGATTAGAAGATAAAAGAGAAGGATTTGCTTTAGAGAGTTCCAAAACAAAGCAAATATATACACACTCATATTTTAAATTATAAATTATTTCTTTTGCAATCTGCTGCGTAAGTTTTTCTGATTCATATTGGAAGCCAGCATTGTATGTTGTATCCATAAATTATTTTACTTATTAACTGTGTCTCAAGTACTTTCTTAAGAAGGGCATCACATGATGGAGATATATTATTAAATAAGGTTTCAATTTCGTTCAGAGAAAGAGAGTTGATAAATATTGTTATGAGTGTCTAGAAATCTTAAGGCCCCAAATCCATCCATCAGTTTCCTAAGCATGATTTTCAAACCTGCTTTATTACTGACGGAGTAGACAAAATATATATCTCAGAAAATAACACTTTACTTGGCGTGTTTGTTGTAGCCAAAAAAAAAAAAAATATGTAGCATTCTGAAAATATTGTTTAAATCTCTTGTTTCAACATGCTTGGGAGAATTTAATGTTTACAGTTTTGTGAGTGAATAAATCTATGTTCTGAAAACATTCCATTCAATAAGATGACCTTGAGTTTCGAATACATTTTGGAGTCTGAAGGATTCAATATGGTCCTTTAGTTTAATCTTCTAAGTGTGCCTCAGTTCAAACTCTTAGTATAATTATCAATCCTTTATTATTATTATTTTACTATCATCAATTAATTGCCTCTGTGATATTTTACTGTAATCATTAACTGCTAGCTGTAAACCATCCCAGTGGTAATCGTGAGATTCCATATTAATAAGAAAAAATGACTATCCTTTGTCTTGGCATGCCCGAATCCACCAAATAACATATTTCAGTTCTAAAATAATCTAGGGATATATCACCAAGATATGATTTTGTACAATATAGCATACTGTTAGATTAACATGTAATACTAAACAGATAAGTGTTACGAAAGAACACAAAGAGAGAGTGATACATTAGAAATACGGGCAGACACAAATCAGAAATTTTACATTGAAAATTGAGAAGTAATGTACTTTAGAAGGAAAAATCTCATGGCACTGAAACAGGATGATGAAGAAATTACTCTGTGTGCAAGTGTGGAGAAAAAATAGCTTGTAATACCACAGATCTTAGAGCTCATTATCCACCAGCAATGAAGAGCTCTAACTACCATGCAATTAAAATACTAGAGAGTATAAATAAGAGTGTGCCGTGTGTGGGGCAGCATAGAAAAAAATCAGAAGCAGATGAATTTTAGTAGAGTGATCCTCTTGAAAACGTACACTGATTGGGAATATGTAATTGGAGAACAGTTACATCCACACCTTCTGTAACATCTTTCAAGTATGAATGCTTCATTTTGTGAGTCTTACTAATAGATTCATTCTCAAAACACTTTTCGAAGGTCTGGAAATATTGGCAAGGGTATTTATAATCGGAAATGCTAAAAAATTAGGAAATTGAAGTTAGAAAAAAACATGTCATTGGTGATGATGGGCAGTTTTCTTGAGGTTTACTAATAATTAGAGAAAAGAGATTATGTGTGTGCTTCCAGATATCTGAGTTGTGAGAAAAACAAGGGGGAAAGACCCCCAGAAATGGAGGGGTACTATGGAAATTATCTTAGTGGGAAGTAGCAAGCCATATTGAAAGTAGCGTTTAATAATTTCTAATTGTGAGAATATTAAATTGGGTTTTTCAGAATGGTTGTGTCCATTTCTTTCTCAGATTTCAAGAATAACCAACTGCAGAGACTTCCATCCTCTCCTTATTGACTCAGATCTGCTTGTATATTCAAGGCCACCGCAGGCTCTAGATTGGAATACAGAATGCTTCCCTTCGAAAGCAGTGGATTCAGAATCACTTTCTGATTCAGAATCCTTTCTTTCAGACCCTTATCTTTGATCTCTTCATCTCCAAGCCTGGGGTCCTAATCCTTGCTTACAAGTTTTAGGTAAAGATCAGCTGACTTATTTCTCTGGACTTGAATCTACCCTTACTTTAGCTTCCTCTCTTGGGGTTGGCCTCTGGTCAGGTTCACTTTCAGTATCTTCAAAACTCTCTCCTTGCTGCCGGTCAACTCCTCCATCTGGCTTAGTAATTTACTATTTGCAGTATGAAAATGTACCTTAAAAAGTTTAGGCAGAAGTTCTATCATATGATGTTTGTGCACGAGTTTGAAACTGTGAAGTTAAGCGACTTGCCAGTGTTCATTCTCGTATAACCGGCCCCTACCTGAGTGCTTGGAAAGTTGGAGGAATTCATTGAATATGTGTTACATGCAGTTTAAGAAGAACTAGGGTTAGATTTAAAAACACATGTTTCATAAATAGGAAATCATCTATCATTACTGATTTTCCATTACTTTACAACATTTAGCTAATATCTGTTCATTGCTACACATTTTCCATGGTCAATGAATTGCATCCCCCCTCAAAAAAGGAAAATCAGGAACAGTACCTACTATGTGATTTAAAAAAAAAAAAAGGTTTAACAGCTTGAGTGTTTGTTTTGTTTGTTTTAGAAAATCAGAGAAACTAGAACATGGATGCTTCCTGCAGATTTTTTTTTAAATGATAGAAGTAGTGTGCTTTATAGAATCTGAAGTCATTCATTCCTTTTATGAATTTTTCACTGAGTGCCTATTTGATGTTGGGGACTCTAGTTTTCTCTGACAATAAAAAGATGAATAAATCGTGGCCTCTGCCCTCAAGGAACTTAGAATTTAGTGGTCATAAAATGTTATTAAATAAATAGTAAAATTCTAACCAAAAAATTTATTATATCTGAGTTTTACATGTGCTTGGTAAAGGAAACGTGTTCTTAGCTGCACCATGCTGAATGACTATAAAACGCTGATTTGTTACTTGAAGTATTTGCAAGAGGAAACAGAATATTTGTGAATTTTCCTGCACGTTTATGTGTATGTTCAAACAGCTGCTAGGGAACAAAGTGTTTTGCCATAAACACTGTCAGATCTCACTTTGCAAAAAATTTGTCTATAAAACAAGTATTTTCATAGATATGCTAAAGCTGTGTAGAATTTGCTTTTATAGCATAAAGCAGAATTAGATGCTTGAGTCAGCTATGAAGTGCTTTTTCATGCCACCCTCATTCTGATTCTGCACTCTGCATTAGGCTGACGCTTGGTACAATTTGAAAGTGGTCATGCAATACCAGAAGCGACCTAGAGGTTAGTGTGACTTTAACATAGCATTTGTCAGAGCCACGCATTCATGTCTCCCAGGGTTGTTTGAGAAGTGTGGAGCAGGGAATTGGGAAATAAATCAATCAGTGGAGAAATCAATGACTCTCCTGATTTGTCAACCAAACCCCCCTAATCCCGGACAGAATGCAAAGAAACTCAGAAAAACAGAGGCCAGAAAGTTTTGTTTATTTTCCAAGACAGGTAGGAGTATTGGATTCCATTTGTTTGGTGGACATAAAGTAATTTGCTTCTACAATTATCTCAGTAAAGTTTGAGGAAATATTGCTGTCAGCGTTTGATGCCAACATTATATCTGTCCTACCAAGTTACTGAAACAAGAAATGTGCCTTTGTGTATGTTATTTCATTGTGTTCAAGTTCATGTTTTCTTCTATTTTTGACAAAAGAAAATTTGCCACTTTTCCAGAACAGGCACACAATTTATGTGCTAAATTCTGACATGCATTTTTCACTGGAGAATATTTTTCAGTTCTTTCTGTGCCCAGCCCCATGCTAGGGGATGCACAGGGTAGACAAAACATACTGAATTTTTCCCTCATGAAGGTTAGGTTCCAGCCAGGGAATTAGATCCATAATCATTATTTAAAATTACACCATGTAATCAGTGTGATACAGGAAAAATAAGGCACAATTAAGGATTATAATGGAGAAGCAGCTTAGAAAGGGTTAGGAAAGACCTCGCAGAGGACAAACACTATAAGGAAGATGCTCCATGAAAGAGACGAGGATGAAGAGGGAGAGGAGTTGAGGAGCAGGGAACTCTGGAAAAGTCCTGAGGATAGAAAAAGCAGACCCTTGCTCTGGAAACGGACTAAAGGCAATCATTTTTGAATGCAGTGAGAGAATCCCGTCAGCAGAATAATTCTGCACTTTTAACCTAGGTGCCATTAGGATACACTGAAAGGTTTTGAGAAAATTGATGAGATTTGCCTCTTAAGAAAATCTATTTAGTGAAACAAACAAACAAAAAAAAAAAACCCAAAACAATCAAAACCTGAAGGAAGCGGGTAATCAGGAGTCCATTTAAGAGACTGTTGCAGAAGTCCAGATGTTACAAATACTTGTGACCTGGCCCTAGTGCTGGCAGCGGCACTGGAGGGAAGCTGACAGCGCTGAGATTTATTTTGCAGTTCATAGTATTCAGGGCTGGAACGGCATCCACAGCAGCTCCCAGCGTCCTCTATGAGACACTGGTGGATAAATAACAATGCGCTGAGTTTGAGAGAGCCTGAATTCTAGATGTCTCCTGGGGTGGGAATTGGAGCACTAAAAACCATGAGTCTGCTTTGAGTAGATCAACTTTTGGATGTTCTAGGGACGTGTGAGTGGACGTGTCTCCGGGCATTGGGATAGATAGGTCTAGACCTTCAGAAAGATAATCCGGGCTGGAGTCTAAACGGGGGAGTTACTGAGTCTACAGTTATTGAGTCTATGTCTATTGACATATAAATGGCTTAGAAATGATGAGATTTTGTGGGGAGAGGAATAAAATGAGGGAAGAATCCAGGATTCTCTAATACATACGGATTAAAGCACATCAAATAGAGCAAAGTAAATGAATGGGACTTTTGCAATTTTGCCTAGGTTTGTGAGGCCGGGGAAACACGGGTAGAACAGGGTTTTCATGTGTGTTTTGTCACTGGGGATGAGAAATCGTGGGGCAGACCTTAAGGAGCAGGGCCCACGGGAAACAGGGGCAAGGTGTCCCAATCTCTTTGGATGTTTTGTTTGACAGACATAAATGTAAGCATGTGCTTCTAGCGTAACAATTAATTTAAAGGTGTATCATGGTTTTGTTTTTATTTTTTGGATCATTATCTGCCAGCATAGCTGTGAATTATTTTGTTCGTTTTCTGCTTCACCAACACCTTTGTTGTGGGATAATCACCAATCGGAGGCTCTAAATTTCCTTTTCGGTGACTTAGAAGCGCTGTGCCCGCC
Source organism: Otolemur garnettii (assembly GCF_000181295.1). Lineage (NCBI taxonomy): Eukaryota > Metazoa > Chordata > Mammalia > Primates > Galagidae > Otolemur > Otolemur garnettii. The sequence continues at coordinate 23,562,684 of NW_003852397.1, forward strand.
CTCCCCTGGGCTTTTTTACTTCCCATTTTGAGTTTGCACACAGACCTGCCAAAGAGACATCTAGTTTATAGGCTTGATTTTGGAAGGCGGGCAGAAGAGAGCAGATACTGAGCATATGTTCTGCTGATATTGATGAAGCGAGGTTGGAACACGCTGGGAAGCAGCCTATTTCTTTCCAACTGCCACCCCCTCAGTGAATATTTTGGGTACCCGTATGTTGGAACATTCCCCCAAAGTGCCCCAGCTATGGTAATTTTTTTTTTTGTAACCATTTTGAAAAAGCCTTTAGAATAATTTAGAATTGTTCTACAAGTGGAGCAAAATAAATACCAAAACAAAGAAATTCGTGGGCTCTAATATTAAATGAGTGGAGGGTAAGATTTCCATGCAGATTCCAAGGACTGGGAATGCTGTATCCAGACCAGGGCCCACTAGCCAGTGGGCACTTTGTACATGATGGAAGCCGGGTGTGCTGGGAGTCTGTTTCTTGGGAAGATGGATTTGAAGTTAGAAAAAGAATCTAACTTTTCCATTTCAAGAAATGTTTATTAATCAGAGGTCATGTGGTCAACTCCAGTTTACCAAGCATAAGGTGGTAAGAGGTCTGTTTTTTTTTTTTTTTATTAAATGATAGCTGTATACATTAATGCAAACATGGGGTACTGTGTAGTATTTTCATATACAATTTGAAATATTTTCATCAAACTGGTTAACATAGACTTTGTGTCATTTACTTAGTTATTGTGTTAAAACATTTATACTCTAGTTCTAGAAAAGTTCACTTGTACACTTGTTAGACAGACCATATAGGTGATTTTTCCAGTCACCATCCCACCACCCATCCGCCCTTTTCCCCTCCCCTCCCCCACCCCCTCCCCATATTCTTGGGCTAGAATTAGGTTGTAGCTTTCATTTGAGAACTATAAATTAGTTTCATAATAGGGCTGTGTGCATTGGATACTTTTTCTTCCATTCTTGTGATACTTTGCTAAGAGGAACATTTTCTAGTTCCATCCATGTAAACATGAAGGAGGTGAAGTCTCCAATCTTTCTTTAGGGCTGCATAGTATTCCATGGTGTACATATACCACAGTTTATTGATCCATTCATGGATCAATGGGCACTTTTAAAAAATACTTAGTTCTAGCCTGAGCAACAGAGTAAGACCTTGTCTCCCCACACAAACAAAACAAAACAAAAAAAATAAAACCCTGGCATACAGAAAAGTAATATTTATATATTTGGAGGAGTTTGAGGAAGTGTAAAGTACATGTATGTTATTTAAAGTCACTGTTGTATGGATGCACGATTATGACCTTCCTGCTGTATCCATTCATGTTCCTAATAGAAATCTGGATTGTGGTGACAGTTATTTTCTTTCTCTTTTTTTTTTGAGACAGAGTCTCACTTTGTGGCCCTCAGGAGAGCACAGTGACATCACAGCTCATAGCAACCTCCAGCTCCTGGGCTTAGGCAATTCTCTTGCTTCAGCCTTCTGAGTAGCTGGGACTACAGCACCTGCCACAATGCCCACCTATTTTTTTGTTTTGCAGTTTGGCCAGGGCCAGGTTTGAACCCACCACCCTTGGTACACGGGGCTGGCATCCTACTCACTCAGCCACAGGTGCCACCTAGATTACAGTTATTTTCTTAGGTATGTCTAAATTTTAATCATGGCCAATTCAGGACCTAATCCTATCTTAATTAGATGAATGATGACCTTTGTCAAGAATTGCATAAGATCCTTTATTTTATATGATTGGCTGGGCCAAGCTTCCAGGTGGCATTTGAGCTCACAGTAGCCCAAGTAGTCCTTATTTTATTTGGGGTAACTACTGTTTAAAGTAAGCATTGGGGTTCTGTAAAAATACCCACTTAAGATCTGTTACAGTATGCACGGGTTATCTCTGTTGATTTAATTGTTGATCATAATAAGAATACTTAAATTTTGATTTTAATCTGTTTGGAAAGAGCAGAGTAAACAATTTTTAAAATTAATTCCACAGAAAAACATGAACTATTTTTTCTGGTTAAAAATTTAAAAAGGAGCCCAAAGCAGCTCAGAAGCCTTCCAAAATATCCTTTTATTGTGGAAGCTGAAAAGGGCAGCACTAAGTAACAGCAGAAAAAAACAAACAAACAAAAAACTGAATTCAGCACTACTTTTTTTTCCAGCTTGCAAGTATTGTTGTGTCTGGACAGTTATCAGTTCAAATTGGGCTGATTTTCCAGTTCTCTAACACTCTTGATCCACCCTGTGAATCAAGTGCATTAAGTTACGTCCTGTCGTGCACAGCTGGAAACCATTCTTTTCAACATTTTGTTTCATCCCATTTTTGTTTTATACTAATGTGTTCCTACGCACCCACATAGCTGAGGATTTCAACAGTGTCTCCTTTTCTGCCTTGACACGTCTTAGAACATTTTAAATTGGTGTGCTTTCTTTTGTTGTCTTTTAAATGCTGAATCACTTGCAAACAGCTCTGTTGGCTGGCATGAATATTTTTAAATACTCCATGGACCTAGAAACTAAAATGGAAAGTTAGAAACATTCAAACGGACAAGTTTCCTTCTCTTGAGAGTTAATAGGTAGTTGGCATGAACCAGCAGGAGAAATATTATGTACCAAGACTAGGATGACAGAGGGAGAAAGATAGATGAGAAAGAGAGAGAAGAGAAAGAGAGTGAATGAGAATCTGCCATGTATTCTTACAAATGATACATGATGAATCTTAAAAGTTATTAAAAATGAATATATTAAAGAGAATGATTTCATTGACTGACTTTTTATTTGCTATCATTTATATTAATTGCTGTCTTTAAAATTTGACTACAGATGTAAAGAAGCATTATTTGAGAGATTATAATACACACACATATGTATTTGTATGTATGTACACCAATACGTATGTATCTATTGCTATCTCTGAGTGGAAACTAAAACTAAAATACTATGCTAGGCACAGGCAGTGAAGGAATTCACTCCACAATATTCACTTAGGGTAATATGGAAGCCGATGAGACAGGAAAACATATTTGGAATTTTTTATGCCAGACTAAATTAGAAAGATTTTCTTTAAGGATGTGAGCCAGATAGTGGTTATTTTAAAACAATGATTTATACCTGGTCAGGCACAGTGGTTCATGCCTGTAATCCTAGCACTCTGAGAGGCTGAGGCAGGAGAATTGCTTGAGCTCAGGAGTTTGAGACCAGCCTGAGCAAGAGGGAAACCCAGACTCTACTAAAAAATAGAAAAAAATTAGCTGGGTGTTTAGAGGGTGCCTGAAAGTCCAGCTACCTGTGAGGCTCAGGCAAGAGGAACCCTTGAACCCAGGAGTAAGAAGTTGCTGTGTAGCTAGGCTGACGCCACAGCACTCTAGCCTGGGCTAGAGACTCTGTCTCAAAAGAAAATAATAATAATGGTTTACTAAACTTTACACAGTTAATGAAAAAAAAAAGCACAATAAAAAAACAAAGGAAAAGTAGATTGAAATTTTCATGTGACGAACTGTGTCCATTTCTGATCATGGTCTTGTGTAATAATTGGACCTTTATATAAATAATTCTGATTAGAGTCACTACTGTTGTCCCATCACTTCTTATCCAATAGGTGTTTAAATGAAGCAACAGTATGCATATTTGTTCATTCTTTTGCTTATAACAAAGGTGTTCTTTCTTGATTTCTCTATCTTTACCCTGTGTGTGTCTGGGAATATATGTATACATACCATGTGATCTTTATTTCTGTCTGGCTTCTTGATAGCAAGCAACAGAAACCATCAATAACATTTAACTTAACCAGAAATGTGTTTGAAATACATCACAGGACTTTCAGAATTGATGGAGAAATTTGAAAATCACTTATGAAGATGGCAGATATTCAGGTCGTTCCTGGATTTCAGTACATGAACAGTCCAATCTTAGCTTTACAACCACTGCCATTCCTGCTCCTCTTCACTCCCACCATGGTCTCTGCCACGATCATTATCTGATTTTCTCCATCTCCCCAGTCTATGCTTCTTGTGCTCAAGATTTAGATCCCTAGGCCAGAACATGTGCGAATGCCAAGAAATGACAGAAGTCTACTATATTTTTCAAATAGCTTTGGTTTTTTTTTGAATTATTTTATTTAACTAGAATACTAACACCAAAGTTCTAGATTTCCACTAAATGATGAGTCTGATTAGCTAATAGTCTTTATTTGCCAGATTCTTCCTGAGAAAGACTATTCAGTATGTGTATTTTTTCTCATTTAGTAAATTCAAACTTGAGTGGCATTATATATTAGTGGCTGGTGTTTGAGTGGAGTTAGTAGTTTTCTAGACTAGAGAGCCACTGTAAAGGATATCAAAGCAGAGCACAATGAGAGTTATACTAAAATATCAGCTAGGTACTGTGTGGACACCAAGAGTGAAACAGCAAATTCTGTATGGCAAGGTCAGAAAACAGTTGCAGAGAGTAGGGAATATTTGAGGTAGGTCATGAACGGTGGTGACCACGACAAGATAATGTCATCACAAAAATCATAAACAGGAAGGTATCAGTGCACTATAGGAAGACATGAAGGAAGCTAGCAACAGATGAGTTCAGAGGGGTTGGGCTGAGTTTACACATTCGGATTACCAACCTGTTGGCTACTATACTATAGGTAATAAGCAACTCACAAAGGCCTTTAAAAACGTAAGTGACAGGATCTGACTTAATTTTAGGGAAGATAATTTCAGTGACAGAGTGTAAAATGAATTGAAATGAAGTCTTGTAGGAAGACTAGTTATGGTGACATTGTGATAGATGAAAGGTAAGGCTAGGACATCTGTAAGCAGACATTTATACATACAGTGTGTATGTGTGTATGTGTGTGTAGCTAAAGATAAAAATTAGATAAATCAGAAACAGAAATCTTAGAATCTTTTTTCACAAAGAACCTTTTAACATTTTCTGTTTTCTGTGGAATCTCATTTTTAAAAATTTTAGATTAGTATAAGGGTACATCCAATTAGGTTACATTTTTTGCATTTGTTAGGTAAAGTCCAAGTTGCAGGTGAACCCTTTACATAGCAGGTGGGCCATAAACCCCCAGATTGTACCTGAGAGGTGAGAGCTTACCACACTCCTTTCCCCCTGCCAACTTCTTGACTTTAAATATTTTCCTCTTATGTGAATGTTCATAGTTGTTCATCTACTCTTTCACGTTATTATCGAGTACATTAGATGCTTAGCTTTCCATTATTGTGATACTTTACTTTGGAGGATGTTCTCCAAATTTTTCCAGGCAAACACAAAAGATGTGAAGTCTGCATTTTTCTTTTTGGCTGAATGGTATTTCATGGTATACATATACCATAATTTATTTATCCATTCATGGGTTGATGGGCACTCGGGTTGTTTCCACGTGTTGGCAAATGTGAATTGAGCTAAAATAAACTGAGCACAATAAACATTCAAGTGCAAATGCCCTTATGGCAAAATGATTTTTTTTCTTCTGGGTAAATATGTATTAATGGAATTGTGGGTGCAAATGGAAGGTCTAATTTTAGCTCTTTGAGGATTCTCATACTTCTTTGCAAAAGGCTATGTGAGTTTGCAATCTCACCAAGAGTAAGTGTTCCCTTTTCTTTGCGCCCATTCCAGCATCTGCTGCTTTTGGGCTTTGTGATGTGGGCTATGCTTGCTGGAGTTGGGTGATAGCTTGAGGTGGTTTTGATTTGCATTTCTCTGATGATTAGGGATAATGAACATTTTTTCTTGTTTGTTAGCCCTTTGTCTATCTTCTTGGAAAAAGGTTTTGTTCCTATCTCTTGTCCAAGGATAAATAGGGTTGTTTGCCCTTTTCTTGATTAGTTTGAGTTCTCTGTAAATTCTGGGTATGAGGCCTTTGTCAGATTTGTAATATGTGAATATCTTCTCCCATTCTGAAGGTTGTTAGTTTGCTTTAGTTGTTGTGCACTTAGCTGTGCAGAAGCTTTTTAGCTTGATAAGGTTGCATTTATTTATTTTTAGTGTTGCTGCAATTGCCAATGGGGTCTTCTTCATAGTATTTTTTCCCAACATGATATTTTCAAGAATTTTTCACATTTTATTAGTGCTGTTTTAAGTTTACCTACTTAGAAGGAATGACAGAAATTTGAGAAGTGATAACTATGAATCAGGTACCAATATTTTTGTGGATGCTTTTCATAGTCAGCCAATCATGAAGATGAGTATGCAGAAAGGGTGGATTATTTGGACTTCCTGAAAATAAGTTATTGAGTGACAATGAGAGGAACTGATTTGTAAGTAGTCTTCAGGAGCCAGAAGAGGCTACTGGTCCTCTCCCAGTGATTCTCCAAATCCCTTGGGGAAATCTGCAGAAGTGGTGCCAATGTCAGAGGAAATAACGGCTTCAATTACAATAACAAGGACCGTGTTCATAAAATGAAGAAACTTGGAAACACATTATAGGACTTGTCAAGCTATGATAGAAATTGGCCAGAAAGCGTGTGTATAAAGGGGAAAGGAGAACTACTAATACATGGTGTAAGGCTCAGGAATGATGTAGGAAATGATAATGATTTTCATTCAGGGTAGAGAGGGCAGTGAGACAGTACTTTATTCATAATAATGTTCTCATTCATTTGGAATTACAATAATTGCATTTGAAAACTAGCTGTGTTATTTCAGTTCTGGGAATTCTTTTTTATTGTTTGTAAAATTCAAATTGGATCTGAGCTTCTTTGAACCAACTTCTTTTTGTACCTGACAACAGCCCTTACTTCCCCACCTAGAGGAACACTGCCTGAAGCCTCAGGAACCAGGCTTCCTTCTGCCACTCAGCAAATCCCTTAATAATTTGTTAAATGCATTACTCATTGGCTCATGCGTAGTTCTTCAAAAGACAACACTTATGCATTAAATATGATCCTAAGTCAAAGTTCTTCGTTTATATGAGATAGAAGCTAGAAGATCTGAAAAGCTATACAAGGGAAATAGTCACCTGCTGATTGCAGGCCTCTGGGTGCTCTGGATGAGCTCAGAAGTTTTGCTAATCCAGAGCTTTCTTTTATTCATTTCCTCTGATTCTGAAGGAGATTGAAAAGACAGTTTCCCTTTGTAGTAGCCAACAACCTTTTCCACATATGATTTTTAAAAAATCTCAACTTAATGTTTTATTGGTACTGATATTAAAAATATGTAAAATCCAAAGAATGAGATGAACTTTACATATATATGATATTTATGTAGGTTTTTGGCCAAAATATTCATATGAAAATTTCTACATAGAGAAAAGTTGAAAAAAGAAATCACAGTTAACAATGTATACTCAAAATCTGGATTCTAAAATAAAGATGTTGCTATGTTTGCTTTATTACATATCTTAGTTTTGGATACGTTGCAAACTTCGTTCCTATGTACATTATCATGAATCTCATTAGCTAGAGTTAAATATTGACGTACTTTCTTTTTAAGGTAAAATTTATGTACAATGAAATGCACAAATCATCCCTCATTGACTGTAATAGCGAACAAATGCATATGCTATTATAGTACAAACTGCTGTCAGGAATATTATCACCACCGCCCAAATTTTTCTTATGCCTCTTCCCAGTCAATCTCTGTCCCCAAATCCCAGAAGGAAACCATTTTTTTCTTGCCTTATTTTCCCCAAATATTAGGTCTATCTCATCACAGAAGTTCAAGTAAATGAAAACGGAGTATGTGCTCTTTGGTGTAAAGCTTCTTTTCTTTGGTATAATACTTTCTGAAATCATCAATGTTGTCCATGTATCACAGTATTGTAATGTTAAATAGTAGTATTCTGCTATATTTATACCGTTTCTGTATAAATTCTCCTGTTGATGGAAACCTGAGCTGTTTCTACTTTTGGCCACTATGGTGAAAGCATCTGTGAACATTTTTATACAGTTCTTTTTGTGGACATTTACTGCTACTTAACTAGGCTGGAAAACATGAGCAAAGGTTCTCTGGTGAGGTTTTCTAAGGTGGTCGTACTAATTTACATTCCCAACAGTACCAGTTCCAAGTTTCAGTTGCTCCACATACTTTTAATACTTATTGGCCATGTTTTTAATATTATTGCACTTTACATAAGGCATAACAATCATATAACTATATAGATTCATTTACCATGATCCTTCACCCAGAACGTCTTCATTATAGTTACATGTGTTACATATAATTTTTGTTCGAAGTATTAACATGCATTTTAAAGACCTTAAGAGGGAAAAATAGTCTATTGATTCATCTTCAAGTTTGTTTATACTTTCCTTGGTCATTTCTAAATTTCTATTAATTACTTACAGGGATTTTTTTTATTCCAGATATTGTATTGAATTTTTGAGTTCTAGAATTTAAGATTGGTATTCGCATAGCTATTATTTCTCTGGTGAGATTTACTATTTATCTATTCATTATAAGATTTGTGTATGTGTGTACTTGAGCATAGTTAAAAAGCTGCTTTAATAGACTGATTTGCTTCTAGGGACATCCAACCTGCAGCCTGCATGCTGCATGCAGATTATGTGAGAAAGTTTTTGCTTATCTGTGGTGGCAGGAAGCACAAAAACTATGCATGAACTTTTTCCTTTCCTTTTTTTTTTTTTTGCTCATCAACTTTCAATAGTTTTGTATTCAATGAGTGGTCCAAGACAATGCTTCTTTCAGTGTGCAGAGAAGCAGAAGTTTGGACACCCTGTGAGCTAGTTGATCTCTGCTTGACTTCATCGATTGATTGATTGATTTTTTTAAGTATGGCTTACATTTTGTTGTTTCTTTGCATTTCTGTAGCAGCCCATATAGCCTATGCCTAGGAGAAGTGAGTTATAAGAAATACCTGTATAGCTCAATAAAGGAACACCTTGGTGAAAAGAGCATGCAGAGGGATTTAGCTCTCCTAACAAGCATGAGCGCTCACGAGATGAGAGCACTGGTGAATTGGCAGACTCTACACCTGTGGTGTTGAGAGGTACAAGATCAGCCTTATATTAGGCTGGAGGAGAAGGCAGTCGGGAGCATATGCATTCTATCATGGACCTGCTTACTCTCACGGTCACTTCTCCTGCCTGCAGAACGCCAGCACAGCATCTCTCTGCTGAAGATCACTAAGCTCTGCTAAAGACTAAGATCTGTCTTTCTAAGAAGACTGCTTTACTCTCTCAAAGACTACTTCTCTCTCTCTCCCTTCTGCGAAAGGAAATAGCCCTCAGGCACCTAAGAGCAATTGTTCCTGAGTGAGATGACAGCATAGCAGTGGCCTCCGGAACACAGCTAGATAGGCTGAGGCCGGAGACCAACCAGTCCTGGGTCCTGATACATGTCTAGGCTTTTTTCTAAAGAAATGATATACTGGATGGTGTGAAGCTAATGGTAGAAACTCTAGATTGTGTTATGTTCCTCTGAAGAATAGTAATCCATCTTCTTTTGTGGTTATTACATCAGTTTAACTTGGCTGGCCTCAAACTCCACATTCTTGTCTTCCCTGTGGAGTTCGGAAGCTGTCATCTCTGTTCTGCAAGTTCTAGCTGAGGTACTTGGAATCTGCCTAGATTGTGTGGCTCTGGCATCAGTGAGTTATTTAGGCAGAGTTTATGCATAGATTTTGAGGCTCCCTTTCCGTGGTTCTTTTTATTCCAATATTTTTCCCCCACTCTATAGCTGTTGTGGAAGTTTCTAATTTTTTGCTTTTTCTCCAAGCCATGAAAACCGTGAGCTTCTCACCCCACACTGTGCAGTCTGGGGGTTAGCCAGTACCTTTGTCTTCTTCTAACCGTTCACATCCCTCCTGGCTCACGTATCCTTGGTGCTTTCCAAGGACTTGGTTTATACATGTCCAGGCACAAGCACACACATACACACATACGTGCACACACATATGCTCTAGAGTTTATAGCTGTTATCTAGAAGTAAGACCAGGTGTTAGTTTTTCATGCCCTGCTATCTGTGGGAGCTTTTCTCCAATAAAAGCCACTTGACAATGATTAAAAACAGAACTACTATAAGCAGGTTTTAGACTACTTCTGCCATTTGGAACCAGAATGTGGGATTTTGTGAATGCAGATCATTAAAATCATGCCAACATTATCTAAGTAAATAAGTATACTATAAACACATTCAAATAAAGAGTGAAAATTTGCTAAATGTCATATTGTAGTGGAGTCCTGTCACATGATGTATACTTAGCCTTTTTCTAGATTGTCTATAATATTATACAGCAGTCTATTAATCTATAAATAGTATACATATTCTAATCTATAATAAAATACATTTACATTATTTGGTTTTTGTTCAGATTTTGTTGCTTATAACCATAAATCCAACTACATTTAGTCTACCACTATTCAGAAAAACAAAATAAAATGTCAGCTGGGTGTAGTGGCATGCTCTTCTAATCTCAGCTACTCCAGAGACTGAGGCAGGAGAATTGCTTGAGCCCAGGAGTTTGAGACTAGCCTGGGCAACATAGCAAGACTCTATCTCAAAAAACAATGTCTATCATAACTGTATGGATAATGATCACTGGCTTTTATGTTATTAGCGTTATAGGACCTCAAGTTGAATTAAGAGGCTGTAAGACTGTACTCTATAAAGCAGGGGTCCTCAAACTTTTTAAACAGGGGGCCAGTTCACTGTCCCTCAGACTGTTGGAGGGCAGGACTGTGGGCCCCGGGACAAGTTGGCTGCTAAGCAGGACAGGCAGTGGTGGCAAAAACACCTGGCGGGCTGGATAAATGTCCTAGGCAGGCTGCATGTGCCTGTGGGCCGTAGTTTGAGGATGCCTGCTATAAGGGTTCATCAGCTATTTACAGTTCATTTATACCCCTAGAGTTTACATAATCTTAATCCAGTAATATGTATTGAACATGGCAATAAATATCCTTTGGCGCTTTTGAGTGGGTATAAATAGGCAAGCCTAGCAGATTTATTATGTAATAAAAATGGGTTACAATCTATTATATCACATGTGAAAGATTCAATAAAAGCTTAAATATTGACTGACTCTTCACATTGGTGATTAGTAACTAATTAGACACTTTCTGTGACTGACATACTTTGCTGATTTAAAAAAAAAACCCAGCAACATAACTGATGAGATTGTATAAAACAACTCTTTCTGAACCAAAAAGCAAGGCAATTAAATTGGTTAAATTGTGGAAAGGTTAATTTTGAGCACATTACCAATGAGCGCAAGAGAAGCAAATCAAGGGAAAGAGCGAAAAGATGTGAGATACGAATTTCATTAGTATCTTTACTTTTATGGGTAGAAATCTATACAGGCAGAATGGAGAGCTAAGCAGGTAAGTTACATCTATGATCAAATATTTAAATTGATAAGTCTTGCCAAGGATTGGGTTTTAGTCCTTCATGCTTCTTAAACAGCTAAGTTGGAATCATAGTTACTTATTTATATTCTCTGAACTACACTTTCTTCCTCTGTAAAATGGAATTAATAATATTTACACAATGAGATTATTAAGGGTTAAATAATATGAGAAATATGAAATAGCTTCTGAATCAATGTTTCTTCCATATCTACAGTCCTTTCCTAGTGTATCATTTTTCTCTTATTCACTTAATCTGGTAGCAAAATTAGGCTGTAATACAATTCTGCTTTTTCTGAATATATAGTATGCAGTAAAATACTGTTGCCTGCTGTCTTATCTTCCCTTTTTGACCCATTCCAATGATTAAACAGGTCTGGGAAAGTACAGGCTTGTTCAGCTCAAATCAGCACCTACAGGGCTGGTCAAAGCAGAGTCTGAGGAATCGTGCCCACGCTGGCAAAACAGGAGTCAAGATGGTCATGGTCAGTGTTGAAGGGGGACACAGAGGTCACAGACACAAACTCGCAATGTCCAGGGGAAGTTTTAGAAATGTTGACCGTGGCCTCAGCTGTCTTTGTGTCAGTTGTCTTTCTTTGAAGGGCATCGATGGGGCTTTACTACCTACCCTCATCCTACAGGTTAGCATGCTAAGTAGAGTTTGCCCTCCCCAAAACAATGCCCAGCATGTCTCTCCCTTCTCACTGTCTGTCTACCTTATTAAATTTGTAAAGAACTAGATAAAATTCCACTAAAATTACTAAAAGTGACAAATAGTTGATAGATAGTATAAGAACTGTTATGTATATTCTATGTATGATCTACCTGTATCTGTATCTATTTCCACATATATATCTGGACAGTTGCATAATCTTATTGGATTTGCAATCTCTAATTGGAATCCAATCTCTAATTGGAACAATTAGAAGTTCAAGTACTCTGACAGCTACTCAACCTCCACATGAGCTTTCAGCATAAAGTCCATACTCATATGCTATTTCCTCTGCCTAGTAGGTTTGATTTTTTTCCTCTTCCTTTTCTCTATCAGATGAAGTTCTATTTTTCTTTTAAGATGTAGCTCAAGATTGCTTCCCACAGTAAACCCACCCTAATAATCTTTTTCTTCCCAACCCAAATCTTTTACTATCTGGCATAATGTGATATGTTCTCAAAACATACCTGATGAGAGAGTAATTATATTATTGTTATTATTTTTTAGAGATAGAGTCTCACTTTGTCACCTTTGGTAGAGTGCTGTGGCGTCACAGCTCACAGCAACCTCCAGCTCTTGGACTTAGGCAATTCTCTTGCCTCAGCCTCCTGAGTAGCTGGGACTAAAGGCATTCACCACAATGCCTGGCTATTTTTGTTGTTGTTGTTGTAGTTTGTCTGGGGTTGGGTTCAAACCCACCACCCTTGGTATATGGGGCCGGTGCTCTACTCACTGAGCCACAGGCACTGCCAGTAATTATATAATTAAATGCAAAATGGTGACAAATGACAGAAGAGATGCTATATAGAAAAACCATATTTGTTTATTAGTCATTTATTAGTCATTTACTAATGTAGAGAACAAAATTATTAGAAAGTTTCCAATGATCCTTGTATACATAGAAAAAGTAAAAATGAAAAGGTGATGAGTTAACTTTTGTATAATACTTGACCTTTTATAAACATCTATTTATGAAATCAATAATGGTTTTATGAATGGCTGATATTTTTCTGACCAATGATCATTTCAGCTGACATTACGTCACATTGCCAGATGTCTCGTTTTGTAGGAGTCAGAGAACATAAAGATGAGGGAGCAGAGCAGAGATGAGGGAGGGGAGGAGAAATTTATCAGGAATAATGAATGAGACAGAGACAACGATGAAGTAAAAATGTGCACACTAACGCCGGGCACACCAGGACAAATTGGAAACCTCATGGAACTATTAGCTGCAGGAAACACAAAGCAGGACAGCTCATTGGGATAGGGAAGTATGTGGGAGGGGCAGAATCATGGCGCTGTTACAGATTGGTGAGTGTAGAGGGACAGTTGAGAGAAGGTTGTTGGGGTGCAGCTGTTGGAGACAAGCATCAAAGCCTCATCTGGTCTCACGAGTTCGCTTAGCTCTTTGGCATTTCAAGAATGATTATGATAAAGATGTAAATTCTTAAACTTAGTTTTTATTTTCTGCACTATCACTTTTGACTGAAAAATTTTAATAATCAAATACAAATATGTAGAAGTATAATATTAAATACTAGAAAAGTTCTTCCTGATTTACTTCTTTTCTTTTATCCTTTCTTTCAATTCAGGACCCCATGGCCTTTTATTTTAATAAAATCCTTTTATTTTTATTAATACATTTTTGTATTTTAATATCATATATTATTTTTTAAACAAATCTAGGATTTGTTCCGTAAAATTTGAATTTAGTCACACACTTAAGAGCCTAGAAGGCCACAGTTTCCCCACCCAAAATGCTTCCTTAATAAAATAGAGGCAATAGTAGTCTGGAGCTTATGTGGGTGTTTCATGTAGCAAATTAGTCCAGGTGAATAAAAAGTGTGGGAACAGTACTTGATAGAATAGTACCAGGCATGTTACAGACACTCAACAATGCTGGCTGTCATCATCATTGTCATCATGGTCCTATGTGAGAGGTGCAGGACATTTATGAGGCCAACATTTATAATTTATTTATTCATTTGTCTCACAAATATATTGAGTGCCTACTCTGTCCCCAGCATGTGTCAAGTTCTGAAGATAAGGCAGAAAACATGAATGAGTTCAAAACTCAAGAAATGTGGGTAAAACGTCAGGCCATAAGATTTAGGCAGAAAGGACTTTCTTTCAGAAAGTGAATGGATATGGACCTACTTGGCACATTTCCAGAGCTGAGACAGTCTAGATAGTTAGCATGTTCCTTACACAGATTGAGTCACATTAACTGTAACCTTAATGAACTTTCATGAAGAAGGATTTTTCAGTTTAAGAATGGCTTTTGATGAGTGACTTTACTGCACTGTCTTTGGCAAGGCAAGAGGTCTATAAAGTACCAATGTCAGACATATATGAGGCAGAATTAACATTAAGTTATAGGGAGTAAAGAATTGGCATCTCATGTGGAATGAAATATCTCTTCAGCCCTACACGTAGATGGGCTCTGAGGTTGTATCTATGCAAGTTAAACGCATCTACTATAATTAACACATGATTTCTGGTATAGGTCTACTATGATCATGGACCACTGCAATGACTTACTTGCAAGGTCATTACCTTACTTGCAAGGCATTGCTGTATAATACTCCTGGGTAATGCAGAAAGCATTAAAAAATGGTTTTTAAAAATCTTTTATCCTTCTCTATGTTCACAAGTCTGGAAATAAAGGATTTGTAATAATCATTTACACCAAATGATAATGGAGCCCAACATGAACATGAGAAGCACAGATTTGTAATTGTGCAGAAACTTTGTGTGTGATTATTATTTAATACTAGATGTAAGCTAGCTGAAGTGGAAAAAGTATCAACAGACTTTTTTAAAGTGTATTTTACAGTCCAGAGCTGCTTCTTCGTGTAAAAATTTTTTTCACTTTTTTATTTTTCACTGAAAAAGGGTCTCGCTCTGCTGCCCAGGTTAGTTTTGAACTCCCGTGCTCAAGCAGTCCCCCTGCCTTGGGCTCCCAAAGTGCTGGGACATGTGAGACACTACATTCAGCTGAGACAGAACCTTTCTTCTAATTAAATATTAGAGGCTAAAAATGAAGAAGATAGCCTCAGAGAGAAAGAATGCTCTTTTGATACGCTACCATGTAAACACATGGTATTTATGATTTATGTACAGTATTGAATTAAGTCAGGTATTTATCACTAATAACTTATATTGGCTTATTTTAATGCTCTGAAAAATCCTATTTTAATCATAGAATACTTTGAAATACAGCAAAATAATAACTTTGTTTCTGGCCACCCACATTTTTATTTCTCTGTCTTTTTCAGGTTTATTTCCTGCTGTCCTGAACCTTGCTTCTAATGCCCTCATCACAACCAACGCAACATGTGGAGAAAAAGAACCAGAAATGTATTGCAAATTGGTAGAACATGTGCCTGGGCAGCCTGTGAGGAATCCCCAGTGTCGAATCTGCAATCAAAATAGCAGTAATCCATACCGTATGTATATAATTTTTTTGTTGTTATTGCAATTTTGGCCAGGGCCAGGTTTGAAGCAACCACCTTTGATATATGGAGCCAGTGCTCTCCTCCTTGAGCCATAGGCACCACCCCATGTAGTATGTATTTTAGTATGTATTTATATGAACTGCCTAGGATCTGTAATTGTGTGATTGAGGCCCAATTGCATTACATTCAAAGAGCTTGTGATCACAGTAGATGGTGCAGAAGGCTGGCACCATATCATGAAGGTTTCCAAGAAACCCAGGAGGAGTGTGCTAAGGAGAGGTACCATGCAAAGCCCCCTTGCTGGCCTCTATGGAGCACATAGATCTCAGGATCATTTATGTGTTTATTCAACAAGCATTTGCACACCTACTGCTAGTAATGCATTTCTAAAGCATGATGTCAAATCATGTGTAACTAGAGAGAAGAGAAAAATAGACCAGGTGCTAAGGGAACAAGTAGGTTCCATGTAGATGCGAAGGCCATCTAAAGATTTCTGGGAGAAACTGATGCTTATACTGAGAAAATAGGAGTTAGTAAGATTCCCAGAACTTTTCTTCTAGTACAAGCCTCTTTTCAGCCCCTCTCCATCATTCAGCAAACACTGGAGTCCTTTACAGATATGAGGCACAGGGATCGGAGAAGATACTCCAGCCTGAGACCGGTGGCAGTCGTTAGATTTACTTCCTCCAGAATAGTATCTGATGATGTGGTTATGAACTTGGGCTTTCGTCATTTATTGGTCACTTATGTGCCAAGTCTTGTGCTTAAGATCTAAGACAAATAAGACAGGGTATGGTCTTTGGCCTCAACTAGAGAGCAAGTGTGTAAGAAGCCAGCTATTGCTGTCTAGTGTAGTCAGTACACAGCAAAGAATGAGCAGAGAAACGTGAAGAAGAGGAGGAAGGGTCACAGATTCATTCTTGGTGTAGGAGACTTGCCAGGAGTGGTCTTATATAAACTGATAACCCAGGACTAGGGAGAGCTGAGCAGGGAAAGAGATGGGGTTGGGGGGGAGGAGAAAGAGGCATGATAGGAAGAGAGATCAGAATAAGACATAAAACCTGACTTGTTCTGGGAGCTAGCTACGAGTATTTAGGAATAAGCAGAACTGAAAGTGTCAGAGGGCAGAGTAGGACTGGGTGTAGTGCAGAAGGCTGGCACCATATTATGAAGGTTCCTAAAAAGCCCAGGAGGAGTTTGCAGGGAGAGGCACCGTGCAAAGCCCTCTTGCTGGCCTCTATGAACCACAGTGATATCTCAGAATCATTCATATATTTCTTCAGCAGATGTTTGAGCACCTACAGCTAGCAATGCATTGCGCTGGAGCATAATGCCAAATCACAGGTAACTCCTGATTTAGAGGACCTAGGGGGAAATAAAGGAAAGAGAAAAATAAACTGGGTGCTAAGGGAACTTTTAGGTTCCATGCAGAAGAGGCTGAGGTCATCTAAACATTACTGGAAGACACTGACCCTTACACTGAGAACGTTTGAGTTAGTAACATTAAAGGATGGAAAAGCATTATAAAAAGAAAAATATAAATAAATCTTTAATATATATGAAACATCATGAGATATTTAGAGAAATATAAGTAGTTTGGTTTAATGAGGAAAAGAATTTATATGACAAGGGGAGCATGGTATCAAATAATTTTAGAGATGGAGGTTGATTGAGCGATGCACATTGAAAAACCACTAAAGACATATCAATATATTGAGGAGGTTAATAAAGTGAGTATTTAATGCCAGTAAAGGTGAGTTATGATGGGGATAAAGCTTCACAATTATAAATTTTAAATTTTCTCAGTTATCCTTTTCATAAGCTCTTTTTCTCTATGTAGTAGACTTTGCATTTTTAGAGAAGTTTTAGGTTTACAATAAATCGAACATGAAGGTACAAAAGTTTTCCAAATAGTCCCTGCCCCAACATATGTATAACCTCCTGATTGTCAACTTTCCCCTCCAGAGTGGTACATTTCCTACAATCGGTGAACCTCCATTGATTAATACAACATTATCACCCAAAGTTTATAGTTCACATCAGGGTTACTCTTGGTATCGTACCTTGCATAGGTTTGTACAAATGAATAATGACATGTACTTACCGTCATAGTTCATGCAGAGTATTCCATTGATATTTTTTAAAAATATGTAAAACTTATAAAATGAAGAAAGTTTTCTCTCACAGTTTATATTATTCATTTAAAATATTGGAAGGCATTGTGCATTTTTCTTTGAGCTGGTTAAAGGGAGGAATGCATAATCCCGGTTTTATACATTTATGGATGGAAGAAACAATCCAACAATGAATTTGGAAAACTGAGACTTTTGAGATTAAGACTGTTGGTCTTCAGTATCACAGAATGTGAGGGGAAGAGTTAAAACACCAAAGAAGGCAACCACCAGATATCTTTCTCACCAACTAATGACTCTGATTCATTTCTAGGATGTAGGTTGCTGTGGCATAAGTACAGGTTTGGGGAATGCTGGCCATACCCCATATGTTTGCTATTTCTTACATAGACTAGGAGCAAAGGACCCATGTCAGACACTGGGGAAATAATACAAGGCATTTGAGTAAGTAGAATCAAGGAAGACAATGAAGAAAAACAGATTTCAAGGAAGGAAATCAGGAAATGAGGCGTTATGTGTGTGAGGCAGGAAAGAACTTGCAGTAAGAAGGAATAAGCCACAGTGGCAAAGGCTCCCAAAATACCGAATAAGAAAAGTGTAAAATAGATTTTCCTTGATTTTGATGACATGGACATATCCACTGGTCTTTTTAACACGGTCAGTGGGTCAATTATGACAAAAGCCATGTTGAAGAGTAGACAGGTGAATACTGAAGAAGAGAGGAGTTTAGGAAGATTCCTTCAAGTATCACTGATTTGAAAGAGGAGAGAGGACTTTGATAGAAGAGGACAAGGTGTTGGGAAGGTTTCCAAAGACAGAAGACGTCTGAGCAGGTGGAAGTACGAAGAGGGAAGGTGTGGGGTGGAGTTGAACACAAAGTGGAGACTGGGGGATGTCTCTCTACAGGTAGGAAGCTGTGGTCATTATGTACAGGTGAACAGTTTAAACTCGGAGATACACACCTTTTAACTGGCCAAATCAGAAAGAAGGAAGGATGAGTAGAAGCAGAGAGAAGAAAGTATTTAGGACAGAATTTTTATTTGATGGTCTTGATTTCCACGTTAAGATGAAAGTCTGAGTTATCTACTAAGATAAGAAGCATGATTAGATTAGGCTTTGCAGGAAATAGGAGATGACTGCACCATAATAAGGTGAAAATTCCATATGGAGTAAAATAGAATCAATGTTTGGACTGATCCCCATGGAGCATTACTGAGGAGGGCAAGAAAATTGAAGCAAAGGCCAGAAAATAAATGAATTGATCGTTTATTTTAAGTTCATGAGGGAAGGAAAAGCCATTCATTCAGGGAATGTTTGACTCGATGATTTCCTAAAGAAGGTGAGAAAGTCTGGAGGCAGGGATGTGGTGGAGGTTGGGTGCATTGGAATGTGCAGAAGTATGTTTAGGGAGACTGGGCAGAGAGGGAGAATAGAGAGACAGTATATAAAATCGTCCGTGTGTGCAGGCATATAAATATGTTTGCATATTAATTCAATATTAACAATATCAAACATATTAAATATAATAGTCATGTATTGTAACATGAAATATACAGAAATAAAATATATATTTACACATGTTAATACATATTTATACAGAAAAGGAGAGAAAAAGGAAATGTGTATGATCATAGCGGTCAGATTGAAGGATTATGCAAAGATCGGCATGGAAAATAATTGAGAGGAAAATCTTGTTTGGGAAAACGGATGAGATGCATTTGCCAAATTGAGTCCCAGAGTCACGCTGCCTCTCATTCTTTTCAAGTTCTATATTCAACATCTCTTGTATCTCAGTAAAAAATCCACATTTAAGCCATCTCACCCCATGTTTTCATATTGAAGCCAGGAATGAATAAATTATTCCGGTAAAGCAAGATACATATGAGATGTGTTTTGTATTCCCCCTTTTATTTACTTTTAGTGGTTTTTTTAAAACCTGTCACACCCTGGATTTTTTTTGCATGTGATTAGTTTAAATGATCGGCTTCATTACCTTTCACCATTTTGTTTTTGTACTAGACATTTAGAAAGAATAAAATCTCACAGAAATAAAAATCTTGCCATCAATCACCTGAACGTTTGCATATTTTGGTAGAAGTTGGAGCAACAGACGATGAAATTTTACAAATTCAATGAACTCTTAGAATAAATCTGGAAAGTCTGCACTTAATTACCATGCAAAGAAAATGCAATTTGGATTTTCTGACTAAGTCAAGTTAATAGATTGTGCTTCTCAATTAAAAACTAGCAATTGGAAAGTTTCCCCTGACCAGCAATTCCCTAGCCAGTTTTCAGATGCGGTTAGCCCTGCAATTAACTTGTACAGTTCTCCCTGTTGAGGACATTATACGTTTCTGCCTCCTTTTAAATAAGGGAACTATGCCAGCAATTCATCAGTATTTGCAAATTAATTATGATTAAACTTTCATAATAGGGATTATGGTTAATTGTTGATTCATCTCCCAGTCCTTTTTGTCATGACTAATTCTCATATCGATTTGACCTGAGGTAACAGATATCAAAATTTCCAATTAGACAACTTCTCTCGCAATTACTTAAGAGCCGTAAATTTGATTTGAGTATGTGGTTGTGGGTATGTTTTTCTATCACATCCTAAACACACAATCTGCAAAGAAGATCCAGGGAGATGTTTGGGGAATTTTCTGTGATATTTGTTTTTCTTCAGAAGCAATGCCAGTAATATCTCATTTATAATTCTGATTCCTAATATGCTAATTTCATCACCGCCTTATGCCATCAGGGGCATCTATTTGATATTTAGTTATGCTTCCGGTATTTGCTGCCATTATAAAGACCTGACACCTTCTTTAGCTTCAACAGAACAATTTAACTAGCACTAATTATTAAATATATTCAGCAATTTTGCTTTTCATTAATGATGCACGATGCCTCATCTCAGTTGACTAACTAACGTGATCAGACTTGCTACAAAATAAAGTCCATACATCTGTTTAGTTGAATTCAAAAATGTACTAATATAAATTTTTGTCATGTCCTATATGCTCATATTAAGATTTAGAAGATGAATATCCATATTTGGAATGTTAATATCACCTATGTTTTCAGTTAAAAGTTATAGCAGGCTATATAAATAAAATTAGTATGTAATAAAAATGTTCACAAATATGAAAATGGCAAATTTAATGAATACTCAGGTTTTTTAAAATTCAGATTAATATGAGGGTAGAAATGATTAGGTTACATTGTTTGTGTTTCTCAGGCAAAGTTCAAGTTGTAGTTGAGGCAGTTGAGCCCTTGATCCTGGGGGGTGCTGTACCCTCACAGTGTGTCCATCAGGGGAGAGTTACTCATTCCCCTCTCTCCTTTCCTTCCCCCTTTCCTACCGTCTCCCTTCCCCACTCGACTAAACAGAGTGGCCACAAAGTTCATGTGCAATTAAATTGCACACTATTTAAAATTGCACATGAACTTTCTGGCCACCTTGTACTTGTGTTATTCTCTCATATGAGCATGTAGTAGTTTTTCTATTAGATTTGTATTGAGTACATTGGATACTTGCATTTCCATTCTTATGATACTTTACTAAGAACAATGTGTTTCAACTTCATCTAGGGAAATACAAAAGATGTGAAGTCACCATCTTTTTTTATAGCTGAATAGTATTCATGGTATACACATACCACCGTTTATTAATCTAATCACTGGTTGACGGGTTCCACGTCTTCATTCATGGATCGGTGGGAACTTCAGTTGCTTTATGTCTTGGCAATTGTGAATTGAGTTGCAATAAACATTCTAATGCAAATGTCCTTGTGATAAGAATGTTCCGTTTGTAATAAAAGTTTTTCTTTTAAAGATGATTTTACTTTACACTCAGATTCCTATGGCATTAAGGACTTAATTTTGTTTGACTTTTATTGTTTTTTCAAAATTTGTATTAAGTGCAATTTGTTTTAAATTAAGATTCAGAACAGATGGTGCCTGTGGCTCAGTGGGTAGGGCACCAGCCCCATGTACTGAGCGTGGTGGGTTCAAACCAGCCCTGGCCAAACTGCAACAAAAAAATAGCCAGGCATTGTGGCAGGCGCCTGTAGTCCCAGCTACTCCGGAGGCTGAGGCAAGAGAATGGCCTAAGCCCAGAAATTGCCATGAACTATGTCACACCACGGCACTCTACTGAGGGCAATAAAGTAAGACTCTGTCTCTATTAAAAAAAAAAAAAAAGATTTACATCAGTGTACATCTCAAACAAATGCATTATTTATTTTGTATATATCCACAATACCCATTATAATATTTATAGATGTAATGTTCATGGGTAACTCTGTGAGTAAAGGGTTCCCATCTAGGATGTTTTCAATGGTCTGTGGCAAATAAAGAAAATGAGAACAATGTTTCCTAATTTTCATATAAAGAAAAAAGGATATATTTGATACTTGTTCTTCATAGTGAAAGCATGATTTTTAAAAACCATTGTCCATTTTTCATGCCTTTTACTTTATGAAGTAATAGTGATAGTGTATTATATGATAATAAAAGTAGATTGGAAGTTATTATTACTTAGAAAAATGAAATATTAGAATAACTACAATCAATCTAACAAACCAATCTCTCAAATATAGTTTTTTTTTTTTGAAATTTCACTTATTTGTGAAAAGTTAAAAGTTGCTATGGTGGATTTTGTTATTCCTATTTCAGAAATGACACACAGCATTTAAAAGATTTATTCATGGTCAGTTTAGTACTGAACAGTGGAGTCAGGAGGAATGTCTGTCTCCTTGTAGGCCAGCTCTTCACATTTCAAATCTTGTTCATTAACATGTTATTAGAATGCATGGCTAGGTTACTATATTATGCAGGTGAATTAATAGTACATGGTTGTTCTTCAAAATGATGTGACTTGTTGGTTATTTTATTATTCTTTCAATTCAAGATAGGATTGTGTTCTAATCTAAAAGTTTATTCACAGTCCATTCATTTGTAACATCTTCCTGGATGATTAATTTTAGAAAAATCCTCAAGACTGACACCCCAAAGCATACTTAATTCATAACAAACAGAAGAGCACCAAGGAGGGTCCATTGTGCTTTGTTTACATTCCCATGGGAAAATGTGCTGACTTCTTCCAAGCCAGATATTAGATACCCTTACTGTATCCCTAGATGTAGAAACAGAATATCCACTGACCTGATGGTTCATGGCTATAATGCTAGCACTTCAGAAGGCTGCAGTAGGTGGATTGCTTGACCTCAGGAGTTCAAGGCCAGCCTGAGCAAGAGCAAGGCACCCGTCTCTACTAAAAATAGAGAAACTGCCAGGCACCTGTAGTCCCAGCTACTTGGGAGGCTGAGGCAAGAGGATCACTTGAGCCCAAGAGTTTGAGGTTGCTATGAGCTTATGACACCATGGCACTATACCCAGGGTGAAAGAGTGAGACTCTGTCTCAAAAACGAAAAAAAGAAAGAAAGAAAAGAAAAGAAAAAGATCATCAACAACCTTCCTTCTTGCTGTTTGCACCCACATGTGAGTGAGGCCAGCTTATGGGAGGAGAAAAGAAATGAGAACTGATCTTACTTGGAAAATGAGAAGCAAAAATTTCAAGAGCCAATGCCTAGGAACCGAACTGTAGTGAGGGCTGTGGCAGCCCAGTGGTGATTTAAGTTACTCTTGTAGGATACATGGAGCTAAGTTGGAGGAGCTGAGACTATGAGAGTTGACTGTCAGAAGGAAAGGAGCTGGAACAAAAGTCTGTGGGAGAGGCAATGACCTTCATGCCCCTTCTTTCTACCTCCAGTCTCCTTTTGGATTTTCACAATAATCCTGTTCTCATCCATCTGGGGTAGAAGTCAGGGAAGATCTGTGTGTTGTTGGTAGGATGAAGTTTTCACCATCATCTCTCTCTTACCAATATTGTCCAGATTCCCAAAGTTAGTGATTATGGGAAAAGCAAATGTTGGATGACCGGTCTGGGTTATCTTTCATTATATTACTAAGTAATGGTTGAAAATCAGCAAGTTAAAGATTGGCTGCAAAAGGCCTCTGTAGGGGCCACACAAATACTTCCCTTTTGTTCTCTGAAGGTTCACTGGACATCAGCTGATGAAAGGCAGATTAATAGAAAAGGCATACACCATTTATTTCAATGCACATACCATGGGGACTCACAGGAGGGTGATTACCTGATAACCCAAGGGGTCCAGATTCTAATATGCCCCACTTCGTAAAAGAGAGAAGATGGAGGAAATATGGCAATTTGGGGGATGATTTTGAAAGGAATTCAATTGGCTCAGCGAATAGACAGTACTTTAGGACAAATACTGGGTCAACAGAATAGTCCAGGTGTGTTGACTGACTTCAGAGTCTGTTCCTGAAATATGAGTTAAATTGATAAAAACGTAGGGAGGGGACCAGAGGTAACGTCTTCTTAGCAGGTCCAGACTTCAGGAGGGTAAGGGAATATCAAAGTAAAACTTCTTGCAGCATCTACTGATCTCTCCATCAGCCTTTAATTTAAAAATAATCAGCATATGAGGGTGACATATTTGGGGATATTCATTTCTGAGCCTCACCACTTCATATGATAGATTTAACAGCATTTTATATTAAAACAAGATATACATTGGATAGCCCAAGTCCTGCTAATAACGAATGTGTCAGAAGGGCAAATCTTCCAGCACCTTTCAGCCACAATTCAGGATTCTATGTTTCTGCTAACAAGGTTGACAGCTTACTAGAACTGCCTGAAACAGTAGTTTTTACTTTTCTGAATGATTGGCACATCCATTAGATTTCAATATCATTTCTTTACATTTAATTTCTGTACTTATCTTTGAAATTTCAATTGGTGGCCCAAGCACTCAGCACCTCCTTCGCCTGTAGGCTAAGCATTTAACCATTTCCTCCTACTGCAATAGTGCTGTGAAAAAGTTGTCCTCAAATAGCTCAAAAAGAGTAGTGCACTGGCCCCATATGCCAGAGGAGATGGTGGGTTCAAACACAGCCCCGGCCAAAAAAAAAAAAGTTGTCCTCAAATCATTTCTCTTGAAGATATGAACTGCTCACCTTTCATATAATTTTAATGTTTGATACACACATGATGACTGTTTTGACCTAGTTTTACTTTTCTATTTTAATGAACCAGCTACAAATTAGTTACATTTTTTTTTCTCTTCTTTTCTCGCGATGCTGCTGACTCAATAGAGAGACACCCAATTACAAACGCTATTGATGGAAAGAACACTTGGTGGCAGAGTCCCAGCATTAAGAATGGGATCGAATATCATTATGTGACAATTACACTGGACTTACAGCAGGTACAGTAATTTTCCACTTTTGAAATGAGATCTTGCATTTGCTGTTTGTTTCGTCAGTAGTTCCTGGGTGAAACAATACTCCTTCTCGTCACCCTCCATTACTTTCTTGGTCCAATGAACAAAGGGTCCTATTTGTCTGGCATATTGTCATTTAAAACTACTTGGCATTTGCTTTTCAAGCACAACTAAAATGGATGTAGGTGAAGGACTTAGGAATGTATTAGGAGCTGACTCTTTTAATGAGTTGGAGTCAATGAAAATACGGATCAACAAAATTTTATAGACAGACAATATACTAGTGTCATATTTGACTTTTAAAATAATACAGTGCTCCCACTCTGCTGATACTGTGTGCACTGAAAGGTTCTTGGATAACAAGGTGCTTGAGTAAATTGCCTCTTGTTACTGAGAGTTGAGCAAGCTTTGACAATTGATGTCAAATTAAACTTGGGCCACTAAATGAGGTAACAAGCCTTGTAGTTATCTAAAATTGATGTTGGAAGTTGTTAGAGATTGTGTGGCACAGGCCTGAGTCCCTTCTGTGCTTAATTTCTTTCTTTCTTCTGGGCACAGTGTTCAGCTCAGGAGGAAGTTATTAATCAAGAGGCATCATCACCCAAATTACTTAGGTTTGCAAATAGGATGAAATTCAGACACATGTTGCTATATTTTGCTATTATCCCAAAGACAAAGGCTGACTTAATTGGCTAAAGCCTGAGACTGGAGGCATATCAGCCTTTTGTTCTCTGGAGTTAGCATAGTACAGACCCTTAGTCACTTCTCTCTGGCCAGTGTGTAGATAGACCAGCAAAGGAGTGTGGGGTTAGTGCCAGGGTGATGGACAAGGTCTTTGATGATGGATACTGTTCACTGTAGAGGTCATGGTTTTCACGGGCTGCTATAGTGTTAGGATTGGTGACAGGCTTTACTTTAAGGCACATCATTGCCATCAAGAGGACAACCTCCTTTCCCCAGATGCTAGGTCCATTTTGGTGAGGGCTGCATGCCTTCAAGAACCACATAGCTGGCTGGGGAGCAGGCAAGCTGGTGAGTCTCACTGCAGACCTACTTCTGTCCTCCTGGGACCTGTGACATCAGGCACTCACTGCTGCAGCTTAAATTGCTAACTGGCATGGATTCCCTTACACCCACACCAAGGTACAGCAATTCTCAGTCAACAGAATTTTCTAAGAAGTCTCAGAACATGATCATGGAATGGCAGGACAAACTGCTATGCAAATAAATCATACTTTAGGTCAATTAATCCTGTGCATGAATTTTCTGGGCATGTTGGCCTTAAAATGAACTTGATTCTCCTCCTGATAAAAACAACTTGGTTTTTTATCAGTCCCTGGATTTCTTTCCCTTCATATGATCATGGAAAGTTTCCCAATCAAGGGTAAGTCTGCTGTCCATTGACTCAGGTCATCTGGGGTAGGGAATCAACAAATCATGATGGTTTATTTGTCTGGTTTATTCTCCACTTATTCTTTTATATTGCACATACAGTCAGGGAGTCAATTATTAATTTAATTTACACAAATCATTTATACAACTCTCTGAGCTCAACCACAGTATTATTTACCTGTTACCAAATATAGCAGCATTTTTTCCTTCTAATATACAACTGGATGGCACTCTTGCAAGTTTTTACTACATCATTTCTATCTAACCTGCCTGTTGTTAATCCAGCAAGTCAAAGAGTTCCCCTCCAAGCCCATTTTTCAATCAGTCTCCCACTTATCCATTTCCATACAGTATCTTAAAGAATTAAGTGGGTATGTTTTCTTATCTTTCTCTTCCTCTTACTTAGTTTAATATTTGTAAGATAAGTGAATACTTGAAGACATCTTTTATAGTTCAATGATCATGACAGGTGACAAAATTCTGTTTATAGGCCAGGTTCACTTGACTCCAAAGGCTGGAACTCACACGGAGCACTGGTACAGTGGATATGGACTCCAGTGGTCCCATATTCCTGGATAACAGCTGCCTATGTCCATGTTTACTTCAGCCTTTTCCTATTTCCTGCAAATCAACCTACCAAGTCTTTAAGAGAAGTGGAATACAAATAATCTATAAAGTGAAATAAATCCTTGTTTCTACCTGACTGAAGATTTTAATTCAGTCAGTTATTTAATGAGATAACAAGTTAAGCAGGTTTTGCAATCAGGTTTTGTGCTGGACATCCTCAGAAAGGGAATCATACTTCTCCTTCGACCTTAGGCTTTGGAAGAGCAAACTGTGGGGCCTGTTTACAATACTTTATCAGCCATGGAAGTTATCCCGTCATGCATTGGCAGCAGAGAAAATGTGGATATCTTTACTATGCCACCTCTCCCAATAATCCTATAAGCCAGTCGGTCTTATTATTTCTTTTGAGTAGTCATACAACACTGAGACTTAGAAAAGTTTAGGGATTTGGCTTCTTTGCAAAGCTTATTATGGGCAGGGCTGGAATTTGAGCCTTACTCCAGACCCCAAACTACACCAGTCCTTCTTAAACTAGGATCTGAAGACTAAAGCCTAGGGATCTCATCTGTTATATAATTTCCAGGGTACCAGACGTAGTTTCAGTTTAAAAAATCCCACACTATGTTCTCTTGGCTTCTGTAGGAGAATGTAGCCCACATCTCTTTAGCATAAAATGGGAGACTAGTTCTCTCACTTTCTAGCATGCTCTAGTATGCCTCTAAAATGGTATAACTTTTGTCTTTTCCGTCTACAGCATGGAGGATTAATAGGTTATTCAGCATAATATTTCAGAATATGGTCTAGTATCCAAAAGGACAGTAATGTTATAATAAATAGGTAAATATCACTCAAATATTTGTCATTGATTCAGAAAAGGTTATACCATTATAGTTCTTCTTATTTTGAGATGTCTGACTTTCAACAAGTGCCAGTGTTTTTGTTGATATGTACTTGGTGAAACACTTTTATAACTTACTACCTTAAATACTTACTCAGTGAAACACTTTTTGTAACTTAGACCCTTAAATATAACAGCAACCATTGGATTTTGTTGATTGAATCACTACAGATTACAGTGGGAAATTTCTTTTATGTCTTAAAATTCAAGATACATGCTAGAAACAATATTTATTTAGAAGAAAGTAGCTACTTTATAAGTAGGTTATTTTTAGATGTTCATTTCTAAGGGATTATTGACTTTTCTGAATTCTCTTTATACCCAGCCTATCTTGAGCAAACCATTTAATCATGCTGTGCCTCCACTTCTAAGTTACCAGAATAAAGATTATAATATCTTGACAAGAACTTTGAAATAATGATAATAGCAATCTAGCAACTAAATTCTATCCGTTAATTATGGCTACTATAAGAACCTCCAGTCAGCATGAACTGGAAGAGAAGTTTGACTGTTACGGTGATATGTATGTAAATGGCCAATATAATAGCAAACAAAAATAAACAGAATTTACAAAACAGTAACAGGGACTCAAAGGTTAATAAGATAGCTGAAATATTCTATTTAATCCCTTCCTACCAGATTCCACAAGAATATGTCATCTTGGGCAGCATCTGTGGCTCAAAGGAGTAGGGTGCTGGCCCCATATGCCAGAGGTGGTTTCAAACCCAGCCCCAGCCAAGAACTGAAAAAAAAAAAAAATGTCATCTTGTCTGCTGTCACTCTTTTCCCTTTCTCAGGCCTATACATTGATTTGTTTAGGGAGAAAGCTGAGTTGCAGGTGGAGTAAAACAAAGGAGCAGCTTTTCAGGAGGCTCTTATAACCTGTATCAAGATCATATGTAGAAGTCTCTTTATTATTAATAAATAATTTGCTTTTCCTGGTCTATCCTTCAAAACTAAAAAGGGAAAAGATTGTCTTATAGCTACAGAGATCACCTTCCATATGTTCTTGACCTAAATATTTTATTCACTGACCTTATAGAGACATGTTTACTGAGACAGGTTAGTAGTTTTCAGTGAGAGTTATATTTTAGAAGGAAGCTAATTGGCATTTCTATGCATATTTACTATATTCTTAGAATCTATGTGAGTTACATAAAAATTTTTTTTCTAAGGGTGTGATGGCTCACTCCTATAATCCTAGCACTCTGAGGGGCCTAGGCAAGTGGACTGCCTGAGCTCTTTAGTTGGAGACTAGCCTA
The DNA here is from genome assembly GCF_000181295.1 of Otolemur garnettii. NCBI lineage: Eukaryota > Metazoa > Chordata > Mammalia > Primates > Galagidae > Otolemur > Otolemur garnettii. The sequence continues at coordinate 23,591,731 of NW_003852397.1, forward strand.
AGCAAGTGTGAGATCCCATCTCTAAAAGTAGCTGGTGGGCACCTGTAGCCCCGGCTACTTGGGAGGCTGATATGAGGGGATCACTTGAGCCTAAGAGTTGTTATATTGCTGTGAGTAGGCCAAGAAAGTGAGGCTCTGTCTCCAGAAAAAAAACAAAAAAAAAACCCCATTTTTTCCTAAAAGCCTAGAACTGTTAATGTACTACTTAACTCTTATGCAATAATAAAGCATAAAAAAACACTGAAGTACTTGATATATTCAAACTGTTTAATTGCTTAATCATATTAAAGGTGATCAAATTTTTAGTCTTGTAGGAAAGTCATCATTCTTTTCTATCACATTCTCATTTTTTCACACTCCTCATACTGATTCCTATTAAGAGGATCTGTTGTTCAAGGAGGAATTTTAAAAATTCACAAATATGTGAAAATTAAACAACAGGCTCCTGAATGACCAGGGGTTCAAATAAGAAATTATACTGAAAATGTTAAGAACTTGAGACAAATGAAAATGAACACACAATGTGTGGAATGAAGCAAAAGCAATTCTAAGAGGGAAGTTTATGGCAATAAACACCTATATCGAAAAAGAAGAAAGGTTTCAGATAACCTAATATTACACCTCCAGAACCAGAAACAGCAACCACAAATTAGGCCTAAAGTTAGTAGAAGGGAGGAAATAATAAAAATTATGGCAGAAATGCTTGAAATAGAGATTAGCAAAACAATAGAAAAGATCAGTGAAACTAAGACTGTTTTTTTAAAAAAAAGCAAATGAACCAATCTTTAGCTAAACTTACTAAGAAAAAAAGAAGATTCAAATACAGTATTAGAAGTGAAAGACAAGATACAACTAATACAACAAAAATATGAAAGATCATATAAGAGTATGTTAATAATTATGTCAACAAATTGTATAGAGAAGAAATGGATAAATTCTTAGACATATGTAATCTATTAAGACTGAATCATAAATAAGCAGAAAATTTCAATAGAGCAAGGAGATTGAACCAGTGAAAAAGGTCTCCCATCGGTAAATTTTCACAGGAATGGAAAAGCAAGTATCCAGTGTACTCAATACTAATATGAAACTGATATATAAACAATCACACGCCCACTCAAAAGAAAAATACTACTGTATTCTAGCTGGGGGAGGAGAGAGGAGAGAAATGGGAAGAGGAAAGGTGATGGGCCAGTTCTTACCTAATGTGAAGGTATTCGGCACACCCCTGGGAGAAGCACTCAACTATGACTTGAACTTGAACTTAGAAATGAAAACAATGCAGCCTAAACATCTGTACCCTCTTATCAATCTGGAATTTTTTAAAAAGGTGTCCCATCAAAGAAACTCCCAGGCTGGGCATTAGCTCAATACTTAGGGAAGCTGAGGGAAAATGATTTCTTAAGTCCAGGAGTTACAGACCAGCCTGGGGTACATAGTGAGACTCTGTCTTTAAGAGAGAAAGAGAAAGAAATTAGCCAGATATGATGGTGCATGCCTGTAGTGTCAGCTACTTAGGAGGCTGAAGCAGAAGGATTGCCTGACCCCAGAAGTTGGAGGGTGTAGGAAGCTGATTGCTCCACTGCACTCTAGCATAAGTGACAGTGTAACACTGTGTGATTCTGTCTCAAATAAATAAATAAATAAATAAAAGGAGAAGAAGAGAATAGAAAAGAAAAGGAAATCCTAGAACTTGATGGTTTTACTGCTGAATTATACCAAAACATTTAAGGAAGAAATAATACAAGTCCTTCTCAAACTCTTTCAAATCACAGAAGAGGAAATACAACCTCATTTTCTGAGGCCAGTTCTACCCTGATACCAAAGCCCTACAAAGACACTTTAAGAAAGTAAAATCACACAGCAATGTCTTTGATGAGCACAGATGCAAAATTCCTCCATAATATACTAGCAAATAAATTCAACAATACTTTAAAAGAACAAGTGTATAAGACTATTTTAAGAGGAATTAATGCCAGGGATACAATGGTTCAATTTATGTAAATCTATAAATGTGATATATTACTTTAAGAGAAAGAAGGATGAAACCCATATTGTCATCTCAGTAGATGCAGAAAAAGCATTTGAAAAAATTCAAATTCCTTTCACAATAAAAACTGTCAACAAATTAGGCATGGAAGGAATTATTATTATGTACCTGAACAAAATATAGTCCATCTAAAACAAATCCATGGCTAATATCATATGCTCAATGGTGGACAAAACTAAGAGCATTCCCTTTATAGTCAGGAATAAGATAAGAATGCCCACTTATGCCACTTCTATTTAAAATAGCACTGGAAATCTTAGCTACAGCAATTAGGCAAGAAAAGGAAATAAACCCATCAAAATTTGAAAGGAAAAAAGAAAATTATTTCTGTTTGCAGATGATATGAATTCTTATATAGAAAAAAAATCCTAAAGATTCCACACACATATATACCAAAAACCCCCAAATAAAAAACCTGTTCGAAGAATAAAAAACTTCAGTAAAGTTGTAGGATGCAAAATCAACAAAATTAGCAAAATTTCTATATACTAATAAGCAATTATCTGAAAAAAAAAAAGAACAATAAAACAATTCCATTCACAGTAACTAAAAAAGTGCTTAGGAATAAATTTAAGGAGATAAAAGATCTATACCCTGAAAACTATAAAACGCTGATGAAAGAAACTGAAGAAAACAAACAATAGAAAGATGTCCTCTGTTCATGGATTGAAAGAATTAATATTATTAAAATGTTCATATAGCCATCCAAAGTGGTCTATAGATGCAAGGTAATCCCAATGACATTTTCCACAAATATAAAAACAAATTCTAAAATTTTTATAGAACCACAAAAGGCACGGACTACCTAAAGCAATCTTGAACAAAAAGACCAATACTGGAGGCATCACATTACCTGACTTCAAAATAGACTACAAAGCTATAATAGTCCAAACAGCATGGTATTGACATAAAAACAGACACAGGGACCAAAAGAACTATATAGACAGCCTAGAAATAAGTCCAAGTTTTTATTAGAGTCAATCAATTTTTTGACAAAGATGCCAAGAGAACAATGGGAAAAAAAACACTGTTTTCAAAAAAGGGAGTTGAGAAAACTGGATATCCACATGCAGAAGGATGAAAATATACCCTTATCTCAACCATATACAAAAATCTATTCAAATTCAAAATGAATTAAATCCTAAAACTATAAAGCTGCTAAAAAAAAAAAAAGAACCCCCAAAACATAGGGGGAAGCTCCATGACATTGGTCTGGGCAATAATTATTTTGGATATAATCCCAAAAGTACAGACAACAAATTTGAAAATAGACAAATAAGATTACATCATGCTGAAGGACATCTATACAACCAAGGAAATAATCAACATGGCTGTTTTTAAAATCACTTAATTTTTTTCTTGGTATCATTTGAGTCACCACTAAATTGGTGAATACAAAACTAACTACAGTGGAGAGTATAGTGTAAATGATCAAAATGTCCTGTCTGGATGCACCTTGTTTAGTAAAACAGAATATAATCCAAACACACTTCTTTTCCGGCATTATTATTATTATTTTTAAGATAATTGATTCATTATTGCAAGTAGGATCTGTGGTTAGTTAGGAAATACTGTATGTTCCCCTCGAGTGATCAACTTATAGAGATTTTACTATATGGTCTCCCTTTAAATGAATTCTGGTGACTTTCTAATCATTAATGGAGGTGACAGTCACCTTCAGTGTCATTAGTCTTGGTAGGTTTTCACTTATCTCCACATCTGCTTCCAATGTAGCAGTTACAGCAATCTTATTCATACAAAATCAGATCGCATCACTTTTTCCACTAAAATTCTCCAGTGGTTTCCATCACATTCAGTGGGAAAAGCACAATCCCACAAATCCTCAAGGACCTTTCCCTCACTCTCTTTCATCTACTGATCTTCTCTCCTCATTTGCCTTACTAGTTACTTTTTTGTGTCTTGATCTCTCACATCTGGTACTCTCCTGCCTCAGGGCCTTTGCACTCGCCATTTCTTATGCCTGGATTTATTTTCCACAATTTACATTTAGTGCATTTCCTTACCTCCTTTGGGTTTTTATTCAATTGTCACCTTCTCCACAGGGACTTCCCTGATAACTCTATTTAAATATAATCATTTCTCCCTCTTCATTTCCTAAATCACTTCCTTACTTTATTTTTCTTCATAAAACATATCATCATTTAATTTACTGCATATATTTTACTATATATGTTAAATGTTATTTATCTTCTCTTTCCAAATGCAGTTTTCCTGAGGGTGGACATATTTGATGTTTTCCTAATTGCCATATTTTAAACACTTAGAATAATGCCCAGCATGTAAGACATACTCAATACATTATGATTGAATAAATGAATAATTTAAAACAATAACCATAATTTGAGAATCTTTTCTTATGTGTGTTTTTTTAATTGTGTTTCAATGGAGAAATACATCATCTGTTTATAAAAGATACAAGGAGCACCAATAGTATAAAACAAAGCAAACTCCAGTCATGAGACATTACACACATCATGTGAAATCAACTGTCTGATCTCCAGGTTATGAAAACTAGAATTGAAAAACTCACTACACATAAAAAGTCCAAGTTTCCAACTTGGCAAAACTGTAGTACAGTTACATGAAATGTTTAGTAATCTGAATTGTTTTCCCCAAAGCATAAATGAAAGGAAAAGACTAAATCTGTGCCTGGTAACTTTATTTGTTTTGCTTTTTTTTTTATTGAGATAAAGTCTCACTTTGTTGCCCTCTGTATAATGTCATGGCATCATAGTTCACAGCAAACTCCAACTCTTGGGCTCAAGTGATTCTCTTGCCTCAGCCTCCCTAGTAGCTGGGACTACAGGGGCCCTACACAGTGCCTGGCTATTTTTCTTTTTCGTTTAGCAGACCCTGGACAGGGTTGAACCCCCCAGGCCAGGTTGGAACCCACCAGCCCCGGTATGTGGCTGGCACCCTAACCACTGAGCTACGGGTGCCCAGCCAGTGCCTGGTGATTTTAATCTAACTCTGAAGCTACACAAAACACACAGCCACCTTGTCCAGGTCACCTGTTGGTATGACCATCTTACAGATGGTGGAAGGAAGGGCAGGGCAACTGTGCAGGGCATGATGTGGGAATGAGAAAGATTGTATACCAGACATCAGAAAATCATGGTGAAAAAAAACCCTCAATTAATTCACAGCCTAAATGGGGAAATACCACTCACCAAATTCAGGGAATTAATTTAGAAGGATAGGGGAAGAGTATAAGTAATTGCAGTTTACCATGAAAAAGGTACATGTGATAGAACGGAGCACAGCGGAGGATTCAAAAACAAGCTTGTCAGAAAAATCTGTTAGGTTTGCTTTGTCCAGATCAAGAAAGAGTAACTAAGGTTTACTGACATCTGGTACCCCTCATGCTTTGTAAAGACAGATGTTTTGCTGCTTAATTATGAGAAATTATTTTCTTTAAAGGAAGTTCCCAATCTTCTGATAAAATAAAAAAGGAGTAGAGATCTGATTAGATGTCAAGTGCTTATTGGAAATAATTTTTAAATTGCTTTTATATGTAAAATTTACTGACAACCTTTGGTAAATCATTTAAAATTAAAAATCAATTTTAAAATTATGGAGAAAATGCCTTTTTGCCCACATGTTGAAATTTGAAAATTAATTTCACTACAGATCGTAGTTCTGTGGAGTGTACAGAATTCCTCTTATTCAGAGATCAAGTGGCCAAGACAGATAACATGTTTCACTGGCATTCCTTTTAGTCACCCTAAAGTTTCAGCCGTGGAACCAAAATTTAAGTGTTCTGTGCCATGCAGTCACAGGGTCATTGGTTTTACAACATGGCTTAAAAAAATACTGGCATTTTGCTTCATAGGACATAAGTCCTGCCTTGTGCCTACCACCAAAAATTAATCTGGGAATCTTCTTGAATGCGTGGAGTAAAGGATTAAGTGATCTCAGAATGAAATATGCTGTACATTTTTTTTTAATTTATGCAATTTCCTTTAAGTCTAAGGTTGAATAACCTCGTCTTAGTCTGTTTAGGCTGTTCTAACAATATCCCTAGGCTGGGTGGCTTATAAACAGCAGAAATGTACTTTTCACAGTTCTGGGGGGTAAAAGTTCAAGACTAAGATACTGGCAGATTTGGTGTCTGTCTGGGCCTCTTCCTGGATCATAGATGGCCGTCTTCTTACTGTAGCCTCATGTGACAGATGGGACAAATAAGCTCATTGGGGTCACTTTTATAGGGGCACTAATTCTATTCATGAGGGCTCTGTCCTGGTGACCTAATAACTTCCTCAAAGCCTCACCTCCTAATATCATTACACTGGGGCTTAGGATTTCAACCTATGAATTTTAGGGAGGTGCAAATAGTCTATAGAAAGCATAGGGTGGATTTTCTCACTAGCCCTTTAAGTATGTATAAAATCCAGTCACATTTGTCACTCTGTGTGTGACTTTACCACATTCATAGTTTTCTTTGGTAAAGAAGTTTTAATTATTTTAACTCTTGTAACAGAGAAGGCTGGGACTATAAAGTTTTGTTTCTGTTTTGTTTGCTTGATATTTTATGGTTTTCTAGTGGGAAAAAACATAAGTGTAAGAAAGGAAAGAAAAAAGTGCCATATCATGATGTTGTTTAAATAAGCTCATAAACACAGGATATGTATTTGGATTTAAAATGCGGATAGACTTCCTGATCCTGGTAACATCATGAAAATGTAAACATTTTGTAAATGCAAATCCTATTTCAAATAGAGTCAAGATGTCTGCCCTGGGAAATGCTTCTTGAAGACGTGGAATAAATTAGAGGATCGTTTCTTTACAAACAAGAACAATCGTATGTAGAGAAGCGATCTGTTAAAAATCTGTGGGCAAAGACCTGTTAACATGTTTAAATCATAGTAATTCTGTTATGGAAAATTTTAACAGGACTTTCTAAAATAGACTGAATGTGGGCAATTTTCACAGCTGCCTGATGGCTTCCACACAAAACAACCGCATTTCATCCTTCTGAAGGAATAGTATGCATTCTTTATTACAGTTTTAGAGTTTAAGTTTTTACTTATTATATATTATTATACTTAAATATATATATATCTTATGCTTGTTATAAATATATTATATATATATATCTAATACATATAATTATATATTATATATGTAGGCACTTATACATGCATATACAGTAGAACCTCTGTAAGTTGATGACCCAAGAGACTGTAACAAATTGGTCAACATAGGGAGGAGGTCAACACAAGGAACGAGGCCCACGGTACTGATACATATAGTGCCAGACATGTCTGAGCTATGCAAATTAGGTCAGCTCAAGGAGGTGGTCAAAGTAGGGAGGCAGCCAACTATGGAGGTTCTACTGTATATGAGTTTCCCTAGAAATTGACTTCATATGTAAATATTGGGATAGCATGTGTTTTTTAATTCATAGGTAAGACATGTTTTCAGTGTGACTCTGAGTCTCTAAAATACAAAAATGGCAAGAAAGATTAGGATTCAACTAAGGAGAAAGGAGGAGGCATAATTGTACCCAGGTTGCATTCTTATTATCATTTATTTTAAAATATTTTCTAATTTTTCTTTGTGGTATATGGGTTATTTAAAAGTGAAGTGCTTAATTTTCTAAACTAGTGAATATTTTTCTAATCTTTTTATTTCTTTTCTTTCTTTCTTTTTTTTTTTTTACACGCGGTCTTGCTCTGTCCTCTAGGTAACATGCATAGCATGAGCCTAGCTCACAGCCACCTTAAACTCCCAGGCTGAAGTGGTCCTCCTGCCTTAACCTCTTAGTAGCTGGCACATCAGGCATCTGCCACAATGCCTGGCTAATTTTTCTATGTTTAGTAGAGATGGAGGTCTCTCTCTCCATGTTTAGCCAAACTCCTGAGGTCACAATTTTTTTTTTCTTTTTTTTAGTAGAGACAGGGTCTCTCTCTTGTCTGGGCTGATCTTAAACTCTTGGGCTCAAGCAATTCTCTGGCCTCAGTCTACTGAGTGCTACTATTACAGGCACAGTCATGAGCCACTGCACCTGGCCTCTTTTTTTTTTTTTTTTGTCACATAAGTCTACTGTGGTCTGTATATTTTCAGTTTTAGAGATTAAATTCTTTGAGATTCCTTTTCATCCAAAACGTGATTAGTGACATTTGCAGTTGAGAAGAATGTGGCTTCTGTAGTTAGTGGTTGCAGTATTACTAATGTGTCAGTGAGTTATGTGTGTTTTTATTTATATAGAGACAGGCTGTTCTATTAGAGGCATGATTTTGGATTAGAACATAATTAACCCTTTTTAATGCTATTGCTAGAGTTTACTTTTGTAGCTTCGCTAACTTCTTTTTTGTTAGTGTAACTCAGTGGTTCTCAACCTTCCTAATGGTGTGACCCTTTAATATAGTACCTCACATTGTAGTGACTTCCAATCATAAAATTATTTTCATTGCTAACAACAAAAATAATTTTATGATTGAGGATCACCAAAACATGAGGAACTGTAATAAAGGGTCACAGTATTAGGAAGGTTGAGAGCCACTGGTGTGGCTTTTTTTCAGTTAGTCCTTGCGTGACATAGCTTTTAAAATTCTTTTTGGTGTCCTACTATTTAAAGTGTATTTCTGTGAGCAGTATATATTTGAATTGTTTATTTAACCAGTTGAAAATCATTTCCTTTAAATTACATATTTAATTTATTTATTGTTACTACTGATATTTGAGTTGAAATTACTATATTCTTATATGTTTTCTATTTGTCTTATCTTTTACTAGTTTTTTTCACGACTTTCTTTCTTTTGGAATACTAAATTTCCCCTATTTAATTATTTAGCTTGTGTTCTTTGTAAAGTCTTTTATTACTTTTATTAGTTATCTTAATATTACTGCATGCATTTTTCATTTATTAGAACTTTATAACAGTTCACCTCAGTCCCATCCCCCCATCAGGTTTTATCCTATATTCTCATGTGCTTGATTCTACATATAAATTAAACTTCATAGGAAGTCACTGTTGCCATAATAAAAAGTCAGTATTCATTGATTTTTGTTATTATTATTGACAGAGTCTCATTATTTTGCCCTTGGTATGCCGTGGTGTCACAGTTCACAGAAACCTCTAACTCGGGCTTAAGCAATTCTCTGGCCTCAGCCTCCCAAGTAGCTGGGACTACAAGTGCCCACTAAAATGCCTGGCTATTTTGTTGTTGTTGCAGTTGTCATTGTTGTTTAGCTGGCCCAGGCCGTGTTTGAACCTGCCAGCCTTGATGTATGTGGCTGGCACCATATGCACTATGCTACAAGCACCAAGCCATTCATTGAGTTTTAAACACACATTTAACTTTATTTTATGCCTTCTGTTTACTCTTTTGTTAGTAAACTTCCATCTGAGATCATTTCCCTTTATTCTCTTCTGCTTATTTTCTTTTCCAATGATTACTTGTTTGGTGACAATCTGCTCAAATAATTTTTTTCCTAGAAGTATTTAGTTTTCTTTTTTTTGATGTTTATTTTCCAGTGAGTATAGAATTCTTGGTTGGAAGTTATCTTTTTTCAGTACTTTAAAGATGTCATACCATTCCTACCTGGCTTTTATCATTTCTGTTGTGAAGTCAGGGCAAAGTCTTACTGTGTGTCCTTAAAATTAAGACCTTTTTTTGTTTGAAGGTTTTGGAATGATTTCATTTGTATAATTACTGCATGAAATTCAAAAAGTTCTAGAGTTTGTGGATTGATGTCTTTCAATGGTTTTGGAAAATTCCTAGCTAGTTAGTATTTTCTCAACTATTGTTACATTCCATTCTTCCTTTCCACTATTCTTGGAACTTCAATTATACATATGTTAAACCATTCACCATATTCATTATTTACTAATGCTTATTTTCCTCTTTTTCCCCCATATATTAAGGCTTCCTCAGTCTGTATATTCTCTGGCAACCTGTTTTTTAGTACACTAATTCTTTTCTTCTTCTGGATCCAATCTTCTTTGAAAGACATTTATTGGATTCTTAATTTTAATAATTCTCTTTTCAGTCCTAGAATATTCTTTTGATAATTAAAAAAAAATATATTCCAAATAACTCTCCATTTAGTCACCTGGAATATATTAATAACAGTTATTTTAAATTATATGTCTGATAAATATAATGCTTGAAACACCTGTGAGTCTATTTCTGTTGTCTTTTTCTTCATCTTTGGTTGGCTCATTTATGACAACGTTGGTAGGTTTTGATTAAATAGTGCACATTGTGCACCAAAGTTTGTAAAACTTCTGGATAATGTTAATTTTTCTAAAAATAATTTTTGTTGTTTTTGTTGTTTTGTGACAAATTACAGTAGATAGCCAAGCATGGTAGCAGTCACCTGTCCTCCTAGTAACTCGAGAGGCTGAGGTAAGAATATGTTGCTGTGAGCTAGCATGCCAGGCATTGTATGCAGGGCGACGAGTGAGACAGTATCTCAAAAATAAATAAATAAATAAATAAATAAATAAATAAAAAGAGAGAGAGAGAAAGAGAGTACAAATAAAGTATCAACAGCATTTTCATCACTCCCTAAGGCAGTGATTCTCAACATGTCACGACCCCTTTGTAGCAATGAAAATACATCCTGCATGTCAGATATTTACCTGTCAGATATTCATAACAGTAGCAAAATTACAGTTATGAAGTAGCAACAAAAATAATTTTATGGGTGGGGGTCACCACAACAGGAGGAACTGATTTAAGGGTTGCGGCATTGGGAGGCATTAGGAAGGTTGAGAACCACTGCCCTAAAGTATATTCATGTTTTGTTTTGTTCATGGGACTTTCACTATTCTAAATTATTCAATTTTCCATGTCCTTCCTCTCACCCTAGTTCTTTCCCCTGGTGAGAATATAAAATCCTGGAAAGCAACTATTGCTGTTTCCTTCATGGCCAGGCCTTCTGGCTTAAAACAGTGTCCACTAAGTAGCAGTTGCTCAATAAATATTCCTCGTATGTATTATAGTTAAATTGTTCTCCTTATGCATTCAGGGCAGATACCACAGGGGCAGAGTGCTTCCTACTAGGGATAACACCTACTTTGTTTAGGCTGGAACCCAGTGGGCAGTAGCAGAGGTAGCTTGAAATGATGTCAGGGAGCAATCAGGTCCCCTACAGGGAGTTCAGTCATGATGGGAGAAGTTTAGTTTTAATTCTGAGTATAATGAAAAATCTATAATACTATTTGAGCAAGATGTAATATGATTTCCTTATTTTGACAGAAATATTACTTTGCTAAATGGAGAATGATCATAGTAAGATGGGTGAAAACTAAGTGACCTTTAGGAAATCATTATAATATTTTGGCAAAGAAATGCTGGTGACTTGATGTGGGGTGATAGCAGCAGGAAGGAAAAGATTTGGTCTTTTGGGACTTATTTGGAGGTTGACATAACCAGATTTGATGGTGGAGTAAATGTGGAGAGTTTGGCAAAAATGTTGACTCCTAGGACGTTGGCCTGAAGTCATTTATTTTACGGAGCTCGTATAGACTGAAGGAAGAGCAGGTTAGAGATGCTGGGTGGTAGCTAAGCGCTCTATTTCAGCATGTTATGTCTGAAATGAATGTTATTCAAGTGTAAATTTTAAAGACACAGTTGGATTTATGTGTCTGGAGTTTTGAGGAGAAAGACTAGAATCGGTGATGTGAATTGGGGTATCACTAACAAAGAGATTATATTTAGCAATAAGGCTTTATTTAAGATAATCTAGAAAGATAGTATGAAATTAAAAGAAGGGCTTAAAATTGGTTCTTAGCTACTCAAACTTAGAGATGATAAGATAAAGTACAACAAGAAAAAAGGAATAATCAATTGTGGTCACACAGCTGCTGAGAGGATCACATTCAGCCAACCAGGTATTAGAAATATCAAAAGACAGGGAACAAAGCACCTCAATTTCAATGGCTAACTTATTTTTAATTATAAAATCTGTATGAGAAGGTAAATGGCTCAAACAGTGAGATTTAATTTGGAAACTCCCAACACAGTAACACTTACTAGTATTCAGTTAATTTTTTTAAGCACACAAATGTTGACTGTGTAATTTTTTAATTAGGTAACAGCCAATAAAATTGAATGAAAAAAATAGAGGTAGTGAGTGATAGCATCTTTTACTTACTAGCAAGTTGTATCCACATACTAAAAATAATATATTCCTTTGTCAAAATACCTTACTTTTGTTTGTTTTAAACAATATTTTAATGTGCCTTTTCAGGCGAATTTGCTGTAGGAAGGTCATGGTAGATTAACCCCAAATTAGGTGAAACAGTGAACACAACTAAAACAAAAATCAGTCTTACATGCTCAGTTTGGTGGCTCACAGTGTAATCCAAGCACTATGTGAGGGAAAGGCAGGAGGATCCCAAAACAAACATGTATGTATGTTTTATCATACATGTAAAGATGGTTAGAGTCTACTATTTCATGCATGCTAATTCTGTGGAAAAAATAACTTACATCTCTATGGGTTACTAGAGTTAAAGACCAGACCCTGTCTCTACTAAAAAAAGAAAACAAAATCAGCCAGGTGTGGTGGTAGGTGTCTGTAGTCCCAGCTACTTGGGAGGCTGAGGCACGAGGATTGCTTATGCCCAGGAGTTTGAGGTTTGGGGGAGCTAGGCTAATGCCGTGGCTCTAGCCTGGGCAACAGAATGGACTGTACCCTCTCCTTAAAAAAAAATAGTCTTATAATGTATACAACCAAGGAGATCAGTACAAAAAAAAACAAATCCATAATTAGTTGCCTTATGGCATTGTATCATTATGATTGCACTAATATATAGTAAGTTGAGTTCAGACAAAGATGGATAATCTTCGGATTACAGAGTCAATAGTCAATTCAACTGGCCACCTTACTCGTACTTACTATTCCCATACTAAAACCTTGCAGTATGGGGCTGGAATACATGATTTTCCCAGTAATAAAATTTAAATTGAATTTCATATTTTGCTTTATCACCATCTTCACTGCCATTGTCTTTAATGAATTTACATCAGATGATAAGCTTCCCCATCCTTCAATGGGGAGAATAATTTATTTACTTAATGATCCTGGAAATAATGGAATGTTTATAAAATGAAGTATAAAAAGTAAGAAACTAAATAATAAAGGGAAAACGTATTTTTCCACTGATTTTAGACTGTACTTAAGAAAATTAAACCAGTGACAAAATATATTTATTTAATTTATAAATGGGTTTATAAATTAATTATAAATTTTATTATAGTACATATCTCTTAGATGCTGCAGAATATTTTCTAAATAGATAATACCCTGATGGCATAATTTGTAATACCTTGATATTACCATAATAGGTAATACCCTGATCCCATGACTGACATACTTCCACCAGCCATGTAGATTTCAAGTGGCCCTGCTATGATTTTAAATATGCATCCATATAGATATGGGCAGGTGCTGAGTCATGGAGGAGAAGGTATGGAGAAATTAGTTATTCTGTCCGGCTATGTGGTGAGAAAGAGCAGTGGTCCCCAACATTTTGGGCATCAACTGGTATCATGGAAGACAATTTTTTCCAAAGACTGGGGAGGGGGTGGTTTTGATGTGAGTCTTCAAGCAACTGATGTATTATAATTTCTGTGCAGTCAAACCTCTCTGCTAATGATAATCTGCATTTGCAGCTACTCTCCCCAAACTACGTCACCACCTTAGCTCAATCTCAGATCATCAGGCACTAGACTTGCCTAAGGTGTGCACAACCTAGATCCTTACACACACAGTTTACAGCAGAGTTTTTGTCTCCTGTACCAGATACCACCCTGATCTGCCAGCACATAGCAGGCAGTGACGTGAGTGATGGGTAAGGCTGTAAATATAGATGAAGCTGCTCTCCTGCCACTTACCTCCTGCTGTGCAGCTGGTTCCTAACAGGCCACAAGCTAGTACCAGTCCATGGTTCAGGGCTTGGGGCTGCAGACAAAGAATACCCCATATGGTACTATATCATCTTTTGAGAGACCCCCTTGTGTATCTTTTAATAGAACATCATAGAGCTTCTGAATTCATCAGTGAAAGAGTTCCCACTTCTTATATATTTTGATATGTCAAAAAAATTCTTTTTCTAGAAACTGTTATTTTTATCCACATCATTGTACAAATCGACGATCAATAGTAATATTTTTCACTTTCTTTAAGAAGAAATCTGGGGTTAGGGCAGGAGGTGGAGGGATAAATAGACAGAGCCCAAGGATTTTTAGGGCAGTGAAAATCCTTTAAACGCTAGTATAATGATGGATGCATGCCATTATAGTATACATTTTTCCAGACACAATGCAAGAGTGAGCCCTACTGTAAACTGCGGGTGATTACCATGTGTCAATGTCGTTATATCCATTGTAACAAATAGACCGTTCTGGTAGGGGATGTCGATAATGAGGGAGGTTGTGCAAGAATGAGGGCAGTGAGTAGGTAGGAAATTTCTGTACCATCCTCTCAATTTTACTATGAACCCCCAACTATTAAAACAAACAAAATCCTAACAACAACAAAGGAAATTTTACGTTCCTAAGTCTTTGTTAAAGATTATCCTTTTCTTCTCAACTCATAGAATATTTAACACTTTAGACCACATTTAAATTTATGGTCAGTGTCTTCTAAATTGTGGTAAAATATATAAAACAGAATTTATCATCTTAACCATATTTCAGTATACAGTTCGCTGGCATTAAGTACATTTACACTGTTGTGTTCTCATTATCACCATTCAACTCCAGAACTCTTGCATCTTCTAAAACTTGAAACACTGTACCCATAAAATAATAACTCCCAGTTTCACCCTATCCCCACTTAGGGGACTGTAGCTTTGTAATCCTGGAAGCAGCCCAGGGACAGGGTACTGCCTGGCTTCCAAGTCCTCCAATACTGCCCTGGGCCTGGGACCAGAAAGTGTGGGGCCCTTCTCAGGCAGGCTGCTCTGGCAGAAAACTGAGGGAAGTGCAATTCTCTCAAGCTGCGCACATCCCAACAGGGCAGAAAGCCTGGCTTCCCTCCCCCTCCTCAGGCTGGGAGAAACTGCAGCTATGTCGAGCCCATACTCAGCCCAAGGATGGGGCTGATTTTGACAAAGCAATATTTTTACTTAAAATAAAATCAGTCTTAAAATGGCGCCATGGACCTGCAACTGAAAAGCTGGGATCCTTCCTTCCCAGGCTGGCAGCTGGGTGAGAAACCGGTACATGCCATCTGCTCACATCTCGGTGTCAATGAGCCCACTGCAAGGTACATGCCATCTGCTCACATCTCAGTGTCAATGAGCCCAGGGGTGCATGAAAGTGCCTGGGCCCCTCTATTCCCTCCTCGGAGCTATACAAAGGCTTCAGGGGTGCCAGAGTTCCTCAGTATGTAGGTTCTCAGGATGGTGCTTGGCTCAAGTTGTGCTAGGCTCAGATGCCTGTGGGATTATGCTTGGGTTTCCTTTCAGGAGAACTGTTTCTGGTCTCCAATTGGCTCTCTGTGTTAGGCCCAAGACCTAGGTGGGTCAGAGGGGTCTCGTGTAAACCAAATTGTAATCGTGTCCTGGTGAGTTGATCCTTGGGCCCTTCTCTCATTCTGTTCCCCTTATGCAGGAGCTTTTCCTGGCTGTTAGCCAAACCTGGACTAGGCAAGTGGTCTTGAACCATCTCCTTAGCCACTCTGGGGACTCCCACTGCTTCCCTGGTGAATCCTAGCATTTTCTCCCAAGGGCTCTGTTCAAAATATGGACTCTGCTTACTGTTCGGATTCCTTTTCAGTGGGGCAGGCACACATTCCCTGTGTCTAGTCAGCTATCTTGATTTTATCTCTGTAGTTTTCTTTCTAAGTTTTTTAGGGACCGCCATACTTTTTCCCAGAGTGGCTGTACACTGTGCATTCCACACCCTTGTCAGCACTTATGACTATCTTTTAATAGTTACCTTCCCGGTGGGCATGAGGTGGTAATGATTCATACTTTTGACCATAGTTCTCTAATACTTCTTGACAAAATTTTAGCACATTCTGAGAGACACATAACTTTTGAACTGTATGTTATTGGGAAGAATAGCAGTGAAGTGTCTATGTAAAATTTAAGAATCTTGAAACAAGACAAATACAACATTGTGTTAAAGGAAATTAAATCCTGGACAATCTTGTTCAGTTTGCTGACATAAATCATCAGTGAAAGGCCTGTGATAACTCAGGAAGATTCATTAATAAGCTAACTATTTTATTATTTGTACACTTTATGGGTTTTATAATATAAATGTGAGTACTCATATCTGGAATTATAACAGAGGCATTTCTGTCTCTAGGACTATTACACTTTTTAAAAGTCTGCTTTGTCCTAGATGCTGTGTAAAATGTTTATATGAATCATCTTACAGAGGATTTTTAATCTTATAAAAAGATGCTATTACAGATGAGAACTTTTCGTATCAGACAAATTAACTTGCTCAAAATGTCACAATTGTAAAGAGAAGAATGAGAGTCAAATCTGGTTCTCTGATGTCAAGGTGTGCCCTAAATATTCTAACAGACTCCAACCTTAGAATGCGTAAGAGCGTCAGGGCTTTTTTGCTATATAAGACTACTTACTAGCCTATAATCATGATAATCTCACTAAAAACAAGACTAACATAATTTTGTATTAACTAATATGTGTATATGTGGAGATATAACTTGAAATATGAAGTTAGCCATTCAAATATATGTGTTCCTGATCTTAAAATATTTTGGTGAGAATCATTGTGTTATTAAATTCTATTTATGGGCCAACTGAAGTATTTTTCTTAAGGAATCCTGCAGAAATTGTGAGTGTTTGATACAATTCTTTGGGGAATTTCAGCAGCAATACACTAAATACGGGGCTGGAAGATTTGAGGATTATCATTGATCCATTTGGTCAAAATCACTGTTAGAAGTTTAAATCCTTCTTTCTTCATTTTTTGTGTGATCCATTGATTTTCCTAAGGAAGAGCAATTAACTTTTCTCCAGTAACCACAAGGAAAGCCTGACTGAATGGTCACATATCAATACGGAATTTAAAGTTCTTATTACTTGTAGGCATTAAATAGAATTCAGCCCCATAAATTTTACAAAAGAAGCATTTCCAAAGACATAGAAAATGAGGATAATTGTGAAATATGAGAAATTAGTGACTTTTTATACCATCATCAAATGTAGAAGATAAAGATTATGACACTAAAACAATTTGCTAGCAAAAACTGGCCTGTCATAAACTTGTTTAATTTAGATGTCATATATCTGGGTTTTAAAGTTACATGGCACAATCAAATATTCCTAACATCATATTAAGAACTTTGGAAAAACAGTATTTTTTACTTGAAACAAAATCAGTCATGGGTGATTAAATTAAAAGCAAGTGGAAATTGTATGCTCCTATATGGAGAAATATATGAATTCTTGGCAATCTTTTCCTGTATTACTTTTTCTAGCATCTATGTAGATACTGGTGACTGGAATATAATAGCTGTCCATTTGTTAAGTGTTAAATAAATGTACTGCGTTGCTGAATCTTCTCATCTCTGAGCTTTCCGCCCCTCTGTGTTACCATGCCATTACTTCTAATTATAGTCTCTCCATCCTCTATAATGATATTACCAAGTTATTCACTGGTCAGAAATACCATCAGTTGCTAATCCAATCCTTCAGACTTAACCACAATTTTTTTGTGATCTAAATATTTTAAACATTTGATAAAGTTACAATGTGTTATTTCCCCAGAAGTCTCCCACTTTGAAGTTTCCAAAAGGATTCAGTTTCAACAAAAGCACTTGTATATTGCTCTGTTGATTACATGACATGCAAACTCTGTTTGGGGAATACACGGAAAGTAGATGATATTCTAAATTATAACAAAATAAAAATCTATTTTTTTCATAGCGTTCTCCAAATTTGCTATCTTGTCAGTTTCCGAGAGAAATTCTGTCGCTTCTCTGTCTAGGGACTATAATCAGGCTAGCTAGATTTAATTCTCTTGATTTTTATTAAAACTTCTAATTCCAGATTTATTAGTGAATTACATGCCTGGACACAAACACATTTTATCCAACATGTTTTTTTCTTCAATCTTTAAAATCGTTACATTTTATTATTTCCAGTATGGTTTAAAATTAATGCTTTTAAATTTTGTTTTTGAAACGTTTGCTTTTACCATTGGTAAAATTATATTGATAATTTTCCTACATATATCCTGAGATTTTTTTATCTTGATTTCATAGCAAGCATAACTATATTCACAGATTATTTTCATAGACCAGCTTTTTAAAATGGATTCTGATATTTGGTCTTATAAAAATTAATGATGTTAACTTTTGGGTTTTCTTCTTTTTTTCTTTCTTTTCTACACACACACACACACACACACACACACGCAAGTATTTTAAATTGGTAGCATATTGTAAAGTTTTACACACGCACATTCTGTGTTGTTAACTGTAGATTGTATTGTGAACATCTTTCCCCGTATAACTACATGGTCTTTGAAATGTAGTTATTAATTGAAGTGAAAACCTATCTTATGAATTATGTTTCTGCTTTCTAGACTTCCTTTAGGTTGTGGACTTCCTAAAATGCTAGGGTCAGATAAGAGAGACAGAAGAGCCAGTGGAACCTCAGGAAACAAGCCTGACTTTATGGTATCTGCCACTATCACGGGAGGCAGCAACATAACCTTTCAGACTAGGTGTTACATTGCTATCAATAGGGAAATATATTTAAAAATGCGTTCTGGCTTTGCATGTACATCCCCTTTCTTGGGGATACGTGGGAATGAAGACCCAGGTAGACTTTATCCCCAGTTTGAAGATGTTTATCCACTAATCTAATTTCTCAATGTCTGTCTTTCAGTTAAACGTTTCAAAATAGATGAACCGAGATATAGGTTATCTTGCCAACTAGATATTTAATATTCTTTTCCTTTTCTGATTATATAAAAGTATCACTTAGATCTATGTTTAAACTGGGAAACAGGTGAACGTATCATTACTGATTATAATAACTAATTTTTGATGAGGCTTGATTGAATATAGGCCAAACGCTGACCTGGGCATTTCACGAGTGTGACGTTGTAATCCTCTCAACTTTATGAATTAAATACAATATATTATTATTTCCGTTAAATGAGGCACAGAAAAGTTAAGAAACTTGCCTGAGTGATTGAGCCCATTTAACACAACACCGCATCTGTCTTTCAACCAGTAATTCCACTCGGATGTCTAATGGAGCGTTACAGACTTCACAGCTCAGAACAGAAGTCTTGACTTCCTTCCCCCCAAACATGCACTTCTCTCCGTGAATAGCATACCATTCTTAGCCCAGTTGTTCAGGCAAATGAAGAAAAACAAAGAAGACCACTGAGAATAATGCTTGAGTTTTCTGCTCCCTTCATGCTTCATATTCAGATTCCTGCAAACACTTCCTACAAAAATATATCCTGAATCTGAGCACTTAGCTTCTCCACTACCACTCCTCATCTAAGCCATCATCATGTCTCTTACCAAGACTGACAGAATAGGCTCGGCACCTGTGGCTCAAGTGGCTAAGGCGCCAGTCACATACAAGCTCTTTCCCAAGAACTTGATGTGGGGTTATCCCTCAAATCACTAAGGTCACTGCGGAAATGTCACCTTGGCATGGATTTATCTCTCAAATCACTGTCACCTTCTCCAAGTGGGAGAAGTGGCAGGTTCGAATCCAGCCCAGCCCATCAAACAACAATGACGGCTACAACCAATAAAATAGCCGGGCATTGTGGCGGGTGCCTGTGGTCCCAGCTACTTGGGAGGCTGAGGCAGGAGACTCGCTTGAGCCCAGGAGCTGGAGGTTGCTGTGAGCTGTGATGCCTGGGCACTCTACCCAGGGGGACAGCTTTAGGCTCTGTCTCAAAAAAATAAAAAATAAAAAAAAGACTGACAGAATAACCATCTATCTTGTATCTCTGTTTCTACATCTCTCCACAGCCCACTCATAAAACACCTGCCAGAGCAGTCCTTTACAGATAAACATTAAATGTCACATTCCTTCTATTCAAAGTCTTCCAGTAGCACCCCAATATAGGTAGACTGAATTCTGTGCTTACCACATTCTGTGCAGACAGCCTCCATGGTCTGACCCTCTGGGCTTCTCCAGCATACATGTAACTCACCACAATCTGTTGCTCTGATTTTATTCTGTTTACCTTGGCTTTGCCAGAATGAAGTTCATTCCCACTTTACACTTGCTGTTCTATCTACCTTAAATGCTCTTTCCCAAGAACTTGATGTGGGGTTATCCTTCAAATCACTAAGGTCACTGCTGAAATGCCACCTTGGCATGGATTTTTCTCTCAAATTGCTGTCACCTTCTCCAACCACCATCTATTATAGAAAACTCCATCTAAATTTATGTTACTTATTCATTTACCTTGCATGCTGTTAAAGTGGGATCCTGACAGATGTTTAAAAAATGAATCTCCAGGGGATTAAAAAAAGACTTGATTTAAAATGTTAGTGTTCAAAGTGTGAATATTCTCATCATGAGAGACTCAGTTTACCAATGTGATGTCATTGAACTAGAAGTTGAGAAGATACATACAATTGGTTTTTGAGAACCAGTGCAATCTGTCTCCATCACAGCACCAGTATATTGCCTATTTTTCTAGAATATAACCCCTGTGTGAGACCAACTTTCTCTTAATAATTATATTTCAACATCTAGGTTAAAGGCTAGCACAGTAAATAATATGTTGCTCATTAATATTTTTAAGATAAATGAATCAATGAATGAATATGTCACTCTGTGGGTCTTTGAAATATATCCAGAAGTAGAGAATCTTAGAGTCTGTGATATGAATCTTGGAAAACAAAGATAAGTATAATATTAACCAAAGTGGTCTTGACTGTAGGTACAACTGTCCTTCCTATTCTTCTTAAGTGAGGGGTCACCTCAATTCCCATTTGAATGTTCTCTCATCAACTCCCTAAAACAATTACTGAGGATATAGACATTTAAATGTACCCTGGTTTGTATTTAAATAATTTCATTTATGTTTAGGCTACAAACATTCATCTCAAGTTAGTTCAGCATACTGTGTGCTTTAACCATTTGATGCATTTCTACAATGTTGCTCAGGTCAAGACTATCTCCAATTCAAATCATGACCTTCTTTCGGTTTGTATTCAAATTCTAAAGTTCCTGACCTAAACACAAAAAAGATTAACTCAAGAATTTTAACAACCATACTGCTGTTTTGCACTTGTACTGGTGATGATACTTGAGAGTGTGATGCGCTGAATGGACAAACAAGGGAAGAGTCAAACAAGACATGTATGAAAACCAGCTTTGGATAAGTGACTGTCCTTACTACCTGCTGGTTTGGGGTCACTGTTTGCAATACCATGCTTACTGCAGATGTGAAGCCTGGGCTAAAGAAAAGTTAAGCCTCCATTCTTCATACCTCTTCTGAGGCTTTGGTAATAGCTGCAGTTATGTCACAATCATTCACTGTGTGGTTAGTTTAACAGAATCTTGCATTTTTATGGTGTCTCTATTTACAGTTATCCCTCCATGTAGGTGTATTTTAGAACTGTATAGTTATTCTGCTGGAATTGATTCTCTGCTGTTTGCATGGACTCAGTTTATAGCGTCAGGTTTACTATTGAAGATCTTTCTGCTTTACCATTTGTAGTCACCCAGGCTGCTCAGGAAGCCTTTGGATTATGCTTTATGCCACAGATAACACAGATAAGGTAGAGCTTAATTCCAGAAGTCATAAAATACGACTTCTGTTTTCCAAAAGCATGTTCTTTAAGATTTGTCTCTAACCTTTGGGACGAAATGCTTTATTGGATAGTGATTTCAGAATTAGAATTCTGTGACACCATTTCATCCTCCTTTAGATGGAAATGCGTAAGGGTTTTTCTAGTAAAGGCTTTTACAAATTGTGTTAAGGGAAGATTGAATGTTCACATCGTGACACTTAGCATCATAGAAGGTTTCCAAAATTATTTGCTCTTTGGGGGGAAAACGACAACAATGACTTTATGTGACACCCGTAACCTGTTGGAATGGAAAGGTGTCAATGTTAGAAAATTGTTCTCATTTTGCTTTTAAAAATTTTTTTGTTGTCTTCTGTATCATAAGTTCCAGTTGATTAAAATAGAAAACACAGTTCATTTTCTCCAAACATGACATTAAAAAAATTATTTTTACTCTGATACAACTAATTAGTCCTCCATGAAAAACTCTGGAAAAACTGTGAGCAGTCAAACTTGCTAACAGCAAAATGCTTTTTTTCTAAGGCAATGGAGAGAGGACAGAGAAGTTCTCTAAGTGTTATGTGTGCTATGGATCCTGTTGAGTTTTGGAAATCCAGCTCTCAGCACTTCATAAATCATTTTTGACTTGACCACGGAAGTTGTATTATGATTTGATTAGTTTCTAACTCAAACAGAATCAGCAGAAATCTGGGCAGAATACAAAGTGTGAAGAATTTGCAAATTATTCTTGTGAGTTTTATCTCATGTTTTCTTAACAATGATAGACTTTCAGAAATATCTGTTAACTTTTTAGCAGTCAACTTTTTTAAAAAAGTGTATGTCGTTAGAGAGGAGTCATCACCTGCCTTATTTTTAAATTGCAGCCAGAATGACATTGGGGTCTGCTGCAATCTCATTTTTCATTTCATTTATACTCTTCATGCTTCATTGGCAAGTGAGGCCACATCTTTAAAATTTGGGGTAAAGGCCAGCTTGAAAAATGACACAAGAATGCTCTCTTCTGTAAATTTTCATTTTAGAGGGAGAATATGGGATTTAGAAATATTTAAGATTGGTACATTGCTAGGATTTTCCCTCTGCCCATGAGAAGGTGCGGTGGTGTCTGTACTTAGTAATGTTATGTGTTGGTTAGGGAGGTTCAACCTTTAGGTACCTGTGGATATCACTTTAAAGGTCCCTTAAATTGTCTGTGAGATGGCATTCATTTTATCACCTATTCAACTAAATTTAAAACATAATGAGCCTCTATTATGTCCAAGACAATAAACATAGATCATCTATAGTTTCTACTGTCAGAAACTTAAAATGTGGTTTTAGTGGTAAAGTAAAATTCCTTCATTACAAAGCAAAATTAAATTGTCATAAGAGATGTCCAGTTGTTGGTTTGAAATATAACATGAGACATTAGAATATGTTTAGATTAGAAATTGAGATGTGGAAAATATCTAGCATATCAAAAAGTTAGAAAGTTGAGATAGAGACAGGAAAGTTATTATTAAGCCAAAGACCAAAGGAGACAGAACTATAGCTATAAACCTGCTCCATAACTTTCTAGTTGTGTGAAGTAGAACAAATTACCTAGTGTCTTCTTGGTTTTCTGTTATAGTCATAACTGGTTGCCACAGCTTAGTGGCTTAAAACAACGGACATTTATTATCTTGCAGTTTAATAAATTAGAAGTCTGACATGAGTCTCATTTGGTTAAAATTCAGGTGTGGACTGGATTGCATTTCCTTCTGGTGTCTCTGGGCAGAATTCATTTCCCTGAATTTTCCCGCTTTTATGGGCCACCTGCATTCCTTGGCTTGTGATCCTTCCTCCACCTTCAAAGCCAGCAGCACACTGAGTTCTTCTCATCTTGCATCACCCTGACCTTCTCTTTTTCTTCCTCCATCTATTTTCAAGGACACTTGTGATTACCTTGAGCCCATTTGGTTACTAGAATTACCTTCCCATCTAAAGGTCTTTAACTCAATCACATCTACAAAGCTCCCTTTGCCACATTAAGTATTAATAACACATTCAAATCTTTGAAGGATATATTCAGTCTACCACACCAGTCTGGTCCCATTTGAATTTTCTAGTCAGTTACTATCTATCTTATACAGTTATTGTTAGCAGAAATAAGTTTCGCTATGATAAAGTGCCAGGAAAAAAGTAGGCACTAAATAAAAGTTTCTTTTTTTCTCAAGGAAAATATTATTAGAAACTGGAACACCTTGGTATGCTTTTGTTTAAACAACTCTAATTAAGAAGAACCATAAGAAACAAAGCAAAATAACACCACCACCAAAAAATCATAGCAGGAGTCCCCACATAGGGCTTAGAGAGAAATTCAGATTACTGCTGTCATACTTTCCATTTTAGGCTAAGAGCTATCTATATTAGGAAAATGTGGTTTTCTTTAAAAAAATCCCTAAATTATAAATAGATATCACTTTTCCAAAGAGAAAGAGAGTTTCAGAAAGAGAGAACAAAATATCGAAAAGCTGTAGATACTTCAAAGAAGATGAAGATGGAGAGAAAAGACTGAATTTTCTAAGGAAAATTCTAAGGAGGTCACTGGTAGCTCTTTTGAGAGAGATTACAATCAGGTGGTTGGGTGATTGACACATGGACTATAGGGCTTTAAGTAGAGAATGTATGGTAAATTAATAAACAACAGTGGTCACAAACTACTCTTCAGAATGTCCCTAGACAAGGCCAGGCTGATGGCTCAGACCTTCAATCCTGAAAGGCAGGAAGATCACTTGAGCTCAGGAGTTCTAGACCAGCCTGAGCAAAAATGAGACCTTGTCTCTACTAGAAAGAAAAGATTAGTTGGCCACTGTGGCAGGTGCCTTCAGTACCAGCTGCTCAGGATTCTAAGGCAGGAGGGTGTCTTGAATCAGGAGATTGAGGTTGCTGTAAGCTAGGCTGACACTGTGGGACTCTACCTGAGGTGACAGTGAGACTTTGTCTCAAAAATTTAAAAAAAAAATTAAAGAAAGAAAGAATGTCTCTAGAGAAGAACAAGAAAGTGGGGCAATATATAATTATGAAAATAGGTGATGCTATTTCATTTGTAATAGCTAAAATGGAGTAAGTGTTAAGTGACTCTGATCTGTTGAAAGAATTTATGACACAAGATGAGAATGTGCCTTCTGTCTTTGATTTGTTATTCCACACTGTTGACATTAGATTTCTAACACTTCTCATTACTACAAATCTTTGCTATTATTCCCCAAATGCTTTGAACTAGAGTGATTCATTCATGTGTGTAATGTCATAAATTGGAGAATGCGTAGGTTCTTCTTCCTGGTAACTATAGAAGCACAAAAACAAAGGCAATGCTGGGCATTTCTCCAGAAGGCAAGTTTAAACCGTCACATTTTTGATTGTCGGTGATTCTCCCTATTGTTGAGTTCTGTGATGGTTTCATTGAAAGGACTGTCGTTTATTCTATGGGGAGCTCGGCCTGCCTGCTCTTTCACCAGTAGCTGGTATGAAAGCCATGCTGTGCCAGTGCCTTGTTCTCAGGAGACAGGTCAATCTTTTGAAACCATAGGTTGTTTCCAATGAAAGACAAATATGTGAGAAGAGAATGAATGTCACGGGTAGTGCTGAAGACAAGGCAAATACTTGCCTGGGCTTTCCCTGAAGCTAACCTTGTTAAAAATGATAGCAACTTAATGAAGCGTGGAGTACTAAATGCATTAATAACCCACGGGAGGACCTTATTCAGTCCAATTTGGATTCCATTCACTTGTGTTACTAGTTTTTGTAAGGCTAGACTAAAATGTTGAGACCTTGTGGGCCAACAATGCCCTTTAGAGTTGATAATTAATTTGAAAGAATTATTAAGACATATTTCTTGAGCTCAGAATGCGGTGTAGTCACTAGAAGAAGCAGAGTTAATCATTTATTAAGATAATTAAGACAGTGCATTAAATGCTTGTGATTTAAGAGGAGCACTAAATTATTGGTGGTGGTGAGTATCATTATGTGAAGGGGAATAGTTTTTTTTATTAAAATGCATTTCTAATGTATTAGTAAGCTTTTTATTATGATTGTAGAAATATTCAAACACACACAGCAGACTAGAGAATACCATGGACTCAGATGTACCAAATACCCTCTATAAGTATTAACTCATGGCCCCTCTTGTATCAGCTTTCAATTCATCCACATCTTGCTTTTCTGTATCCCCCACCCCAGATTACTTGCAAGCAATTCCCATATGTAACACTTTCTCCATAAATATTTCATTATATAACCTATGAAAAGTAAGATTCTTTTATAAACAATGCTATAATCACATCTAAAAATTAACGCTGTTATTAATGCTTTTTAAAAATATTAACAAATATTAGTATTCAAATATTCAAATGCATCACACTTGCTTCCATGTTTTAAAAAATTTGTGACTCAGGATGTATATGAAGTCACATACTGCGTTGGTGTGATACAGCTCTTAAGTCTCTCAAGCTATACTCTCAATTCTATTTTATCTTCTGGCATTTTTTTTTTTTTTGAAAAAAAACACATCATTTGTCCAGTAGAGATTCTCGCCTCCTGCATTTGCTAATTATATTTCTGTCATGCTATTTGCATGGTCCCCTGTCACTGTATTTCCTGAAACCTAATCCTTAAATTTAGAGACTTGCTATGATTCAGTTTATGTTTTTGGCACGATCACTTTATAGATGGTGCTGTGTTCTCCTGTCCCACTGCAGAAAGTATCCAGGAGTCTCTGTTTGGGGGAGGTTAGTGGCCGTTGATGAACAGTAGTGGCCACAGGTCCATCATACCCTATGGCCTCTTCCTACTAAACTGTAGCATCCTGAGTCCCCCAGCAATTTAACCCACATTGCACTTTTTATTTAACAACGTATCCATCCATTCATTGCTCTTACATCTTAGGGCTTTTCTGGCTTATTAAAGTTCTTCCCAATCAAATTTATAATCAACTTGTCTAGCTCTAGGGGAAAAAAGTAATTTTTTTCGTGAAAAAATGAAATTGCATTACATGTATATGTTATCTTAGAAGAGCTGAAAATTAACTCTTGCCATTTTTCAGAGCTAGCCATTGAGATTTGCTTCTTTACAGAGGCAGGTAGGGGAGTCCTTCCAAAACTGTTCCTTGAAAATTAACACATTGATTGAAACCCTTTTAGAAAACGATTTCAACAAATAATTGAAAATTTTCTCTTCAAAGGATTATCATTAGTCATCCAGTTAAATGGCAGATTTGCTTACCTGCAACTTTAGGAAGTCCATGCTTAGCAATTACAGCACACACGTGGCGAGGGGTGGAGAAGTGGGCTGCACGCTGTAATTGAGTGACAATTACAAATCATTTCACACTGTGAAAGTATTTTAAATTCGTTTGCTTGAAAATATAAAGTAGTTTATATTTTATAAAACATACACCACAGCATTCCACATTATTTTAGGTTTATTGACGCCTTTGGAGCTTGACTGGAACTGAAGTCTGGTTAATAGTATTCTCAGAATCTGTATTAGTATCCTCCAGAGGATTTTTAAGTTAATAATGAACAACTGTTTTTTCTGAGATTGCTCAGAATTTTTTCTGGGGAATAAGAGCCTTATGTATGGTTTAGTTGGGAATGAGAATTTGAGTGAATCCTCTGCTGTACACAGACTTTCTATAAATTCCCTGTATTTAGCCCACGTCTCACATCATCCCTCAGACCTACCTCTCTGAGTGTCAGGACTTCTGCCGGGGCCCCGACCCATCTGAGTACTGTAGCTCACAACCTCTACACTCTTTCATCAATAGCTCTCACGGACCTTCCAGAAAAATGTTGAACTTTTCTCATTCTTTTCTCTTTATTGTTATTGGTTTCTATTTTAGTTTTTCACTTTCTCTTTAGTGATTGGAGGTTGAAGAACTGATATTTAACTAAACCATAGCCATTGAACTCAAATAGAGAGGTGTTATTGGCCTTTCTATAAACCTTCTCAGATTATTTCAGTGGGCACTTGAAAACTCATGATTTCTAAGATCCTTTCTGGTTCTGACATTCTGTGACTCTTATCACTTAATGAAAGCCAATATGCCTGTATGGATAAATAAGAGAATTTGACAAACACATGGTTAGAACTAAGACTATAAGTGAACTTTTCAAATATATTAGAGTTGGCATCACAACATATGGCTATGTTAAAGTCCATAACATGGGCTTTAACAGAGCACCTATTAGAACAATGTGGAACCTCTTTAGACATGAATCAGTTTTTGCTGTAGGAAATTCACAGGCAGCAATGTGGGAAGGAGGCAGAGCTCAACATTGGGCCCCTGCCCAACTAGATAGCCACATGCTGATCTTTTGAGAGATTAGGAAAGAAGAAATAGAAGAGAATAATCTAGGTCAATTCCTAGAAGGATGAGCTACCATCTTCCATAGATAATGGGCTTTGTGAATATTTGTATGGCTTTTGTGTAGAATGGTCTATAGGAAATAGAGGTCCCATGGCTGTGTTATATCACTAATGAGGCATCCTTTGGCTGGGCTCTCTCAGCTGTGTGACAGTGATGATGATCAAAAGTCTCAGTAAAATTTCCAAAACGCAATACCCTTTAGTAGCATTTCCTATATCTGTCATTCTTTGGGGACAAAGGATCTGGTTATAAAATGGGTTCCTAAGAATCAGAGCAGAGGATATTTCTAAAATATCTAGACCTAGTAATGCTCATGTGAGATGTTGATTCTGGTTTTCAGATTTACTGAGATGGGTGATAGGTGACCTAAGCCATTCAGCTGCAGAAGGGAGTGGCCAAACCCCTAGGTCACTCACTTTGACCTCAGTCTGTACAGACACCATCGTATCCTTAGCCAGGATGTGAAAAAGATTGGAAAGTGTAGCAGACCGTATAAACTCAAAGGAAAGGAGAAGCGAGAGTTAAGCCTCGAACTCTCTCTAACTATGAGAAACACCTGTAACAGCTCGGTAATATAACACCTTAGTGATAAGGTCATGGGGAAGGAATTCGGCTCTCCTTAACATGAGAGTACACGAGATGAGACGAGACCATCAGTGCTTGGCAGTCTCCACACCTGTGGTGCAAATAGCCACAGGACTACGTGTATAAGTAGCTGCCGGAGCAGTTAGTCGGGATTCTCAATCTTTCATGGACTCACTCACTCTGACTCTTTCACTCCTCCTGCCCTAAGGAGATCGCTAAGATTCACTCTCCTACTAAGATTGTTTCTCTCCCTCGAAAACTGTTTCTCTCTCTCTTCTCTCTCTCTCTAAGACGAATAGCCCTCAGGCACCTAAGGAAGTTGATCCTGAGCAAGGTAGCAAGCACAGCAGTCAGGTCTGGACAATTAGATAGGCCAGGGCCCAGCCAGGAAAGCATCTCTCTGCGTGATGATCACTGTATGTTACTTATTACTTTGGGATGGATTCTCCAATTCCACATTAAATGAGATCAAGTTATCAGTACTCTGCTTATTGTAGAAGGAGATATACTGTATTAGTGAAGTAAATAATAGTTTGTTAGGTAACATACATAGGATGAACTAATAGGTTATAAAATAATAGGTTCCTTTTGTTACGATACAATGTCAAACATTTGATATTATTGGCAATGCTATTTGGACTCCTTTTAGGCATCAAGTTTGTAAAATATGCCCTCCAAAAGAGAAAAGAACAATTGAGTATAGTGGATTGATGTATTAGGTTGATAGCAGTCATAACATTTTAGTATTTCTTACAGTGGGGGTGTTTGATTTCCTCATTGCCACCATAACAAATTGGGGTTTCATTAGTCTGGAAATCGATAACTCTTTATCCTGAAAAGACTTTCTAATGAAAACACACGACACAGTTACTAAAAGTAGAAAAGTAGTATAACTAAAAAAGAGTTATTGTATGAGGGCCATTAACAATTTGGAATATTTAGATTACCATGGTTAAAAGTTTTCGTTTTTTCAGTGAAACCTGAAAAGAATGCTTTCACTCTAATATTTATTGTTTTTCCATAATGCCATTTACTATATTTTTGAAAGTTTACTCAAAAGCAATATACCAGCTAATGTAATTAATGTTGCATCAAATGTGAAAGAATCCACAGAAAATAAACGAAAGGGGGATATTGTTTGGAAATGAAATTCCTTTCATGGTCTCCAAGGCAGTGACTGTTTTTCCATGTCCCTTAATGCTGGATGTTATATTGAATTATAGAAAGAGTCTGTGGGGTTTCTAGTGGAACTTTTCTCATAGATTATTTTTCATCCATTGTTCCAGAGCCAACACAGAAGCTCCTAAGTCATAAATCCATATTGCAGCACCCTGAGAACTTGGCCACTTCCTATATTTGCTTGCTGAGCTGCTTTTCGAGCAAAGTTCTTTATCCATAACCTCAGTGTAT
The DNA here is from genome assembly GCF_000181295.1 of Otolemur garnettii. Taxonomy (NCBI): domain Eukaryota; kingdom Metazoa; phylum Chordata; class Mammalia; order Primates; family Galagidae; genus Otolemur; species Otolemur garnettii. Next base: position 23,621,925 of record NW_003852397.1, read on the forward strand.
TCTTATTTTTCTTATGGAGTACCTGTAATCTCTTGTATGCTTTGTTAGCTCTCTTTTTGTTTTTCCTATCTTTAAAAAATATCTCTGTGTGATTTATTTTTCTGAAAAGAAAGATGCTAACTTAAAAAATTGCATAGATTCTCTCTTCCAAAAGAACATGTAGTATTTTGTATTCATTATCTGATTATCTCTTCCACGGTTATGTCTTTGGAAAAGAAACACTGGGAAACAGAGGGCAAAAGAGTTTAAGTAATTTTCTCAGCTCACAGCGACACAATGGAATGAATACCCAAGCAATGTATGCCTTGGTTCCTGCATGTGACAAAATGTGGTAGTGTCAACTGGGATTCAAGCTGTAACAAGCAGGAAAAAAGTTTTAAACTAATACAGTAACATGTAAGCAGTGACTCGGGTTGTTCAATTAAATATCACATATAATATTGACATGAAATATAAATATTGAATGCTCACCATTTCACAATAATTATAATCAGGACCGTGGCATCTTTAAAAATGTAAAAGCGATAGCCCCTGCCTTCTAGAAACCCACAATTTAATTATTCAGATTCTTTATCATTTTAAGACCAGGAATACTTTGGAATTACTAGCAATTAGGACCAGAGTATTTAATATTTTACAGTATAGACAACTCCTCATTCTATAATAGTAATCAATTGGCACGTTTAGGAGTGAATTTCTACTTAAAGAAGTTCTACTTGACAAGTTGTTGAATTTGAAATCTCTAAAAGAAATAATTTCTTATAACACCTAAAATATACATAGATAGAAAATATTTTGTAATGATTGATGGAGTATGTTCTCTCTTACACCCCTCTTGTCTATACCTAATTTTCTCTATACCTATTTTACTATAATTTTTCTTTATTTTTAAAATAATTGTATTAAAAAGTAGGACATTTGTGTTAATACAAATAGCACAGCAGAATATAAGCTGAAAAGTAAAAAGCCTCCTTCTTCCTTCACTCCACATTCTCAAAACCCAGAGGTGACGGTTTCATATGCACATGTATATCCTCCCCACAAATGTCTAAGCATATTCCTGTGTTTATATGTCCTTATGTAGATAGGTGTCTTTCTGCAATTACACGTATCTATAAACCTTTGTAAGTATAAATCCATTAATGTTTCTTATGTGCAATGATATGCAGTACAATAGGATGATCAAGGCCCAAACCAATTAGAACAGATGTCTTGGCTGTTTTTGGCTATGCTGGGATCATTAACCTGATGAAATCAGGGTAGAGAAGGCATTTGAGAAGTTGGGCAGCAATGGTTTGCTCACAAGTACAGAAGCATTTCAGCATTTTAACAATCAATTTTTCCCCTAACTATGCCTAAAAGGCAAATACTAGCCCTAATACTAATAATTTGACAGCCTGTGATTTTCCCCCCATTGCACACAAGTGGGCCTGCATTCTGATAAAGATCTCAGATGGCACCAGGGCCACCTGCCGTGCCTCTTCTATACCAACTTTTCATCTTTTTTAAATTCTGTCCCTGAGAGTATACCGTAGATGTTAGACTTGTATTCATGAAGATACCATGCCAAAACTATAAGGCAGATAAAATTTATTTCTGGAACATTCTTTTCAAGATTTCTTCTGTAGCTTAGCAGTCTCTTTAATACTAGTGGGCCTGTCCTCCTAGTAGTGCCCAACCAGTAACACCAACCACCCAGAGCTTGGAGCTGTCAAGATCCCCGTATGTCATAGCATTTACTGGTCAAGAACATATACATCTTTATTATGTTAGCATTTTTTCTATGTGATATCGAGATCACATGTGTAATATATTACATATGTAATATTATCACATATGTGTAATATATTATTACAATATATTAACCTGTTGATGACAGGGCAGTAATTTAAACTAGTGTAACTCTATCTTACTACCAGGGCATTACACATAAATGTCATTCAATAATGTTTGTGCATTATTCTTTTGGACTTTTGAATGCCTTGGTAAAAAGAGAGGTGTGCACTAGCACAAAATATTCAGAATATGATGTCTTCAAGTTCCAAGCAAATTTGAAAATAAAAGATTTCCATATTCTTCTCAATTGTCACTCTGTTGACTTATAGTAATTATTCCTCTTCCTTTCTTCTTTTTGTGGCTCGTGTGTCTCTTGTGAAGAGATGGCTCCAGAAACCTTTCATTTGATGGGTTCTAGTTTAATCGGTTGTCTGCAGGGGACTGGACTTTTTTTCTCCAACATTTTCTATTTTAAGATGTAGAGGCATTGACATTTATTATTTACTGCTAAGTTCCTGGCCAGGTACTTTGCATACATTATCTCATTTAATCCACACGGTCTCTCCATGGTGTGCTTATTAGTGACCTAAATTCACAGGGAAGGAAGGTAAGAGTTAGAAAAGTATAGTAACCTTCCCAAGTTTGCATAAGGCTGGAACTTCGACTTGGACATAGGAATATGCCTCTGCTGTTTTTGCTGTACCACACTGACTCCATCCCTCCAAGTGATACTGTTTTGAGGATTAAGTGATATAACTAAACATGTTTTTTAAACTATCAAGAGCTATTCACACATACAATGTCCAACTCATGTTTTTTAGACACTAGTATAGTCAGGTGAGTAAATTGGCATATAATAAATGCTTTTGTTGGTAATGATTATAACAGAACATTAAAAATCAGGTGAAAAGATGTCGGTGAGTTGTCAGAGAATTAAAATCCAGTCTTAAGTCATTTCTTTTATAGCCAGGACTGTCAAAATGAAACATTTCTTCTTAGCAAAAAGTTATTAAATATGAACATGCAATAGTAAAATCATTTGAGAGAACATAAAGGGGTTATAGGATAAAATCTGAAATATGGTCTCCCATATTTTGGAACTTGAAGACATCATATTCTGAATATTTTGTGCTAGTGCATACCTCTCTTTTTACCAATGCATTCAAAAGTCCAAAAGAATAATGCACAAATGCTATCATTTAGCCTTTATTTGACATAAAATGGTGAGACTACTGTGGGAGTGAAAGTCATGTTGTTGCTGTTACTCTTCGCCAGGTGTTCCAGATTGCATATGTGATTGTGAAAGCGGCTAACTCCCCTCGGCCTGGAAACTGGATCCTGGAACGCTCTCTGGATGGCGTTGAATACAAGCCATGGCAGTATCATGCTGTCACGGACACAGAGTGCCTAACTCTCTACAACATTTATCCCCGCACCGGACCCCCATCCTATGCCAAAGACGATGAGGTCATCTGCACTTCTTTTTATTCCAAGATACACCCCTTAGAAAATGGAGAGGTAAGATGAGAAAACTCACCATTTAAGTACATTCAAGATGGCAAAATAGGCCTGTCAGAAAGACCTGAATATATCAGTAATTAATGTCAGGGAGATTTTAAAATAGGATTTAGCAAAAGTACATTTAAATGAGTTATTAAATAAAAAAAGAAAAACCCGAGGTGATTAGAATTTTAACTACCTTCATGTGTCTCTCATCTCCAATAAAGATCAGAGAAGAGGAAATGGGTTTAAGTTGGAAAGTCAGTGATTAATTTTACATATAAAGAGACTTTCTCAACAATGAGGATTACTAATGATTAGAAAAGGATTGGAGACCTTAAAGGCAGCCTTACGTTCGCGTGTACTCTGGTCTGAAAACGGAGACAAGAGAGATGAATTTGTGAAGAAATATAATCCTCACAGAAAAACCAAATAAAAAGTAATTCTGTCAGGAGGTTTGTCTGCTGTCACTGTACAGGGTGACAGTGGGGTTTCTTTCCTAAGTCAGGCTTTACAGAAGAGTCATGTGCAAGGAATCTTGGGTTCTCAATTATATACAAGCTAGGACACATGCTTAATTCAAATGTGTCTTTTTTCCTGTGTTCAAGATTTTAGATTTATTCATAGGTTTTAACCTACAGATCCTAGTCATGGCTTCACCTGTTATTAACTATGTGTTCTTGATCTAGTTACTTAAATTCTGTTAAATTATTGGTTCCATCTCCTATAAACTAGGAATAATATTAATAGTTCTTGTCTCATATGTCAAGAAGGTAAAACGAATTGTTATATTTAATGTGTTAGAGCAGTGCTGACATATCCCTAAATACTCTATAAGTATCAACTGTGATAACCATAGCTACTCTGATTATTGTTCTTACTATTATTCTTAGTCTCTTCTCAACGCCCCACACACTAACTTTGTGACTTGAACTCTCCAATACCTCTTTCATTTTCTTTCCCTAACCTGTCTCCCTTTAGTATCTGTGGACCTACCTTCTTTCATTCTACCTCTTGTGTACATCTCCATTTATGCTCCTGCCTAATATTCTCTGCCCACTTGGCCACACATCTAAAGCTGGAATCACATATTTGCATTTTTCAAAAGACACATATTCCCATTCAGTCATGCCCACCCCAGCCAATCCAGGGTTACTTCTCAATATTTCTAGGGGAACTATGGATGTATACCAATATCTTAGTATATTTCAAATTCCATGTTCAAAAATGCTAGTTTGGGGGGAAAAAAAAAACCTTACAAATGGTGCTCTCAGCAGAGATCTCAATCTGCCAAATGACGAAGACTCAAATGCAGGGAGTTGAACAGCTGTTCAACCTGCCTTGTGCCCAGAGGCATCCAGTTCCTGGCCAGTTTGGCATGAGGATACGGGAGTAGGAAGTGCAAAGAGAAATATATTTTAGTTCTATTTTTTTTTTAAGTTTTATCTTGGATACAGTGTTTACCCAGGACTAACAAATCTCAGAGGCTTTTAAAGTTATTCTTTATCTGTTAAAAGATATTCCAAATCAGAAATTGACTGAGTCATATAAAGCCACATAGGTAGGTATGTGACACATGAGTTAAATGCAAATTCCCTAACCATGTTCTCCCTACGTTAATGGTGATCCACCATCCTTCTTTGGACCATGTCAACCTACCAAAATGGAACAAACAAATGTGTTTGTTTGTTTCCTGTTTAAGGGACTAGATTGTTTTCATTCCTAAATAATATTCATTACCAACTGCTTATTGATAGTGACTATTAAAAGCAATTAATTCTACTTTCTCATGACATGTTTCCCCAATACTATTTGTCTCCCATGGGTAGTGAAAAAAAAAATTGATGAACAGAATGTAACTCAAAATATTTGGAGTAGAATGATAGGATTTAAAATAAGAATTATCTCTAATGAGCTTTATGCAAAAAAAAGAATAAGTGTTAAATTCAGACCCATTCTAGGCTATTTCCTTATATTATCAAAATTACTTTGTGAAATATATTACTTTTGGGAATACACAGGTCAGGAGAAGGCAGATGATGGTCTTCTCCAAGACTCCCAGCTCACATGGTTAACAAAGTTGAAATGAGAATCTAGAACCTCTTATTCCCAGGTTAATGTTTCTTTCATACTCTAATAGAGACAAGATGTTGATTTTTAAAAGTTGATAATTTCTCAACTCAAAAATGATTCAGAGGAATAAAGTGTTGCAAGATCCAGTAAAAATAGAATGAGTCCTGCTTTTGAGGTATCATAGTAGAGAAAAACATACATGGGATTAGAAGACCTAGGTTCTAGTCCTGGTTCTCGTTCTTTGTGGGACATTGCTCAGGTCAATGAATATGCCCAAGACTGAGTATCTTCAATAGATGTATTATTTTTTTTTAAATGAAGTCCAGGGGAGATTTTTTTTTTTGGTTGCATTTTGGCCAGGGTGGGGTTTGAACCCATCACCCTCGGTATATGGGACCGGTGCCCCACTCACTGAGCTACAGGTGCTGCCTGATGTATTAGTTTAATACATAAATTGTTCTATGGCATCTTTGTGTTTTAACATAATATAGTTTTGCAAATCATAATACATTTGAGGATATTCTGAAAGTTTTGGATGCTTGTATCCAATAATTCCTAGACAGGTGATTGAAATAAACCTTACTCTAACTCATCAGCTTTTAGTTTTAAAATGATGTACTTGTGAATAATCTTTGAAATGTAACCATTGGGTGTTTATATTTAGAAACTTTCAGAGAAGTCATAGTCGAGTAACAAAAACAAACATATCAACTAGTAAATAAAATATAGAACAACAGAAATGTATTCAGAGAATAGCAAATCTCCCTGTGGGTGAGTGAAAGGAGTCACCCTGACAAAAGAACTTCTCAGAATACAGCAAACAACTCTTAGTATCTCAAAAGATTCAAAGCCAATGTGCAAATTCATCTCCAATAAAATCTACACATTACTACATGTTACTAGCTATGTAACAGAAATTACCTCCATTTTTGAAAATATTGTTATTAGGTATAGAATTCTAGGTTTGCAAGTTATTTTGTTTTCGCACATTATATTATTTTCTGGTTTCCATTGTTTATGTAGAGAATATACTATCTAATTACTGTCTTTGGAGTGTCTTTTCACTGATTTCTTTAATCAGCGACTAAATATTTAATCAAAGGTAAAACTTTTTAACTTTGTCCTTTTTTTATTAGCTTTACTATGATGCTCCAGATCCATACCGACTAATACACTTCCCACTAGCTCTATGTGGTTATTTAAATTTAAATTTCAGGCCTGTCACTGTGGCTCATGCCTTAGTCCTAGCACTCTAGGAGGCTGAGTGGGTGGATCATTTCAGCTCAGGAGTTCAAGAAGAGCCTGAGCAAAAGCAAAGTCTCTCACCAAAGTCTTGGTAGTACCTGATGTAGTCCCAGCTACTTGGGTAGCTGAAGCAAGGAAGATCACTAAACCCAGAAATTTGAGGTGGGTGTGATCTGTGATGATGCCAGGGAACTCTACCCAGAGCAACAGAGTAAGACTCTCTCTCAAAAAATAAATAAACAAATAAATACATAAATTTAAATTTCAGTTCATTCAAATTAAATTAATATTCAGTTTTTCAATTGCACTAGCCACATTTAAAGTGCTCAGTAGCCACATGTGACTAGCAGCTACCATGTTGGACCATGTACAATAAAAGCAGTTCTATCATTGCATAAAGTTTTGCTGGACAATGGTGCTCTAAGTTATACCTTTTCACTTTCTGATTGAGATTCACTTGGTTTGATACATTTGCAGAGTTGTGTCTTTCCTCTTAGGAAATAATTCAGCCATTAGCTCTCTATTGTTTCTTCCTCATTCTCTCTCCTCCAAGATTCCACTTAAAAATAACTTGGAACTTCTGTGTCTCCTTCACTGTCTTTGGTAATTTTCATTCTTTTTTCTTTCTATATCTTCTTCCAGATACTTTCTTCTGGCTTCCTTCTAATTCATGAATTCTTTCATTAGCTATGTAAAATGTGCTGTTGAAACTGAAGCAAGTCTGGATTTCCCTTATTAGTTTTTTCAGTTTCTAGAATTTCTGTGGTTCATTTTAAAATATAACTTTAGAGTTTCTAATTTTATTTTGAAAATTAGACTTATCTTAAAATTTTAATTCATATTACTTTTTTATATATTACTTTACATAAAGTAATTTATATGCCTTTAATTTATATAGTACTTTAAATATCTCATTGAGTCTAACATAACAATTAAGAGAATTGAGAATTCCTGTTTGATAATTCTAATATCTGACCTTTGGGATATATTTTATTATCTGTTTCATTAGCTGATTTTTTTATGCTGTCTTATTTCCTCGTATGCCTGATTATCTTTGTGTAACAGAAATTACATTTGAAAAAGTATGTTTAGAAATAATTTGAGGACTAAGATATTATCTTTATCCTGGGGATTTTCTGATGCTTCTGCCAGGCAATGGCAATATGGATCATCTTAATCCAATTTCAAGGATTCAAATTTCTAGAACTCTCAGGTGATTCAAAGTTTGGTTATAACACAATGACAGCTGCTTTAATTCCAGTTTGCCCTCATTCCTAGGCTGCCTTCTTTGGAATCCAAGCCAATGTGTTTAGGATTTACCAAAGTCCCACACATACATATCCTGCAATTCAAGTTTGGTCCTCCTAATACAGCAACACAATCTAAACTGCTGCTCAATCCCAAAGCTGTGTCTCTACATAGAAAAATTCCCACAGGACAAAAGCTGTCATAATATACCAATCATCTTTCTAGATATCTTTTTTTCTCCTTGATATGAAGAAAGTTATTATTCTTCACTCTCTTGATAGCTCTCAGTTGCCTTGAAACAGATGTTGTTGTATATTTTATCCAGCTCGTCTAGTTGTTATTAATGAGAGTGTTGACTCTAATTATATAATCTACTATAAAAAGAAGTAAAGAAGTTGCATATACATTTAATTTTTTTTTTTAATTTTGGAGTCAGGTAGAATTACATAAATGTAGGAAGGTTACAGAGGATTCCCCAATCCTTCCACCCAAATGGCCCTAACAATAACATTTTACATAACCACAACACATTTGTTAAGACTAAGATGTTAACGTTGCTTCCTTACTATTAACTAAATCACACATTTTTTTTCCAGGTTTCATTAGCTTTACCATTTATATCTTTTCTTTTTCTCTTCTGGGATCCAAATCAGATACTATATTACATTTAGCTATTATGTGGCCTGAGCCTCCTTTTATCTGTGATAGTTTTAAGAGATATAACTCAGTTCGGGCTTGCCTGATGTTTTCTTGTGATTAGACTGAGCTTCTGGGTTTTGAGGCCAAATACTAAAAAAACAGCATTCTCATAACATCACTAATTTGTTTTTATATGCACATCTCTTTTGTTTATTTCGTTTCTATTGGTTTACAAGTCTGATTAAGCAAAAAGTCTTATTTAGGACAATAGTATCTAAATATTTACCATGATTTGTAATGTATATTTTTGACTAAACATTAAATGATTATTTCCTTGGAAACCTTTAAAATGTCCTTTAAGTATGTTTAAGTTACACATAAGAAAACACAGAGAAGAGTGTTTTTAAGGCCCACCCATGAAACAAGATGTTATAACACACTAATTAGACAACAATGTTTCTATTTCAGGCACAGGACATTAAAAGAAAATAGTCTTCTTGTGACTAAGGCCAAATCTGAGTCTAAAATTTATTACATTGCCACCTTTCTGGGAAATTTTAGAGATACATGCTACAATTATTCTAACATTCTAAAATATAATATTTCAGGTGAAAAGTATATCATTTTAAGGCTGAAAGACACCTTAAGTAATTTCCTTATTATTTTTGAAAAGATATTCTAGCTCTGGACTTCAGCCTCCACATTCAAACTTTAGTACTGCCCTCCGTCCATAGTATCATTGGAGACATCTAGATTGTCCTTCTGGCCTCTTTAATCTTCACTGTATCATCTCAGTATTTCTTTAGCTTGGTTTCTTGCTCCAGCTATCCCCACCCCTTCCATCCATGGTTTGGCTTAGTCCTTTCCCTATCGTCCACCCTACAATGCCATCAAGTGATCAACAAATCTTGATCCAGAAGGGATTTTTACCCGAAGGACACTTTAGGGCATGCACTCAGTCTCCCAGATAATGAGGTTCAACTACTACCAAGATAGAGATTAACCCTGAAGTTCCAGCATCTTGGCCTTATACCCAAAGGAAGAAGAGAAGCTCAGTCTGATCTATGAGATAATCATAAGGTGTCAAGTCTCAAGTGCTGCCAAAGTAGGGATAATGAAGGACAAAGGCATGATAATAATATGGCTCTGTATGTTATTATCCAAGCTGCAAAAAGAATGAGGCTTTAAGCAAAAAAGCTTAAAAGAGTCACTTAAGAAGGGCAATTTCGTATCATCAATGGCAGGAAAGGGCTCAGCAGGAGCCGTGCTTTGGCTCCTTTGAAAGAGTGACCACTGAGCTCCCTAGTAGGAATTGCAGGGTGTGAAGCAACAGACTGCAGGTGCCTCTTTTACTTTGAGACCAACTACAGGGCAAAACTCTGGTATGAACAGCAACACAGACATGCCTCTCCAGCAATGCTGCAGACAGCCAAGTCCTAGAGCCCCAAGTGTTACCTCTGTCCATAGTAGTTGCCCCAGATGCCATTGCCATTGAAAACTATTAATAAGAACTGCCACAAGGAGGCTCCACTGAGAACTTGGCTTCCCTTAGAAATCACCTAGGAATATTTGAAAAATTGCTAGTCCTTAGACCAGAGTTTTTAATTCCATACATTGGGAAGAGCTCAAGGTACCCTATGTATATTTTAAACAAGTATTTCTGATTATCTTTATGCCTCTACTCTTGGCTTATTCTTCAGATATGTCCAACCTCTTAAAATCTTGTAGGAGACTCAAGCAGTACAAAAATAATCCATGTAACCTGAAACATTTGTACTCTTTAATATTTTTGAAATTAAAAAAAATCTTCAAAGAGAAGAACAGGGCAGCAGTTATTTAAGGAAAGAGTATTGATTATTCTAATTACTTTCAACTGAAGGAAGGAGACCAATTTTCCATCAGGAAACTTGATAGACGTTGGTAGATCAAGTCTCTGGGCAGGTTTGAGTCAGGTAAATAAACTTTGAACTGTAACTATGCTATTGATGGTTGAAGGGGGTGCTCAGAGAAGAATGATAGTCACAATATTGAGGAAGATGGGCTGTTTCAGGGGATTTTAGAATTAAAATTATAAATTATGTAATTTATGTAATTACACATATTTTTGAGTTATATGAGATTTCCCCTTTTCTAGGACTAGGATTATTACTTTTATTTTTATTCTTTTGGATTGTCACTAGACTGCTAACTAAATATTCATGGTTACCATAGTGATTTTCCTTCAATTTCCTCATACAGAGACCTTTAAGTAATTTGCATATGATTTCCTTTCCTTGTTACCAGAACTTTCCCACTCTTCTTGACTGCAACTCAATGGAATTTAGATTCACTTTGATTTTGTTTTTGAAACATGGCAAGCTTGTATAAAACTCCCTAGAGAAACCATCATTAAAACTTGAAGACACTTTTTTTTTGGTAAACTGTATGTAGAGCTTTGATATTATTTTGATTTCCTATGTGACAGAATTTTATATATACAGACAGAATGTTCTTCCTTTTTTCATCACCTGACATAGTGGTGATCCTTGGAATTGCAAATCCTGGAGAAGGAAGACACAAACCCAACAACATATTAAACAATGTTTCATGGGTTCTCCTTTGATGTAACACTGTTAAGGCTATAGCACGATTTCATGTGTGAGTTTGGTGGAGATGGGGAAAATGGAAATGAGGGATTCATCTTTCTCAGTTACCCTTGGAAATTCTTAAGAGAAAAGCAGCAGAGCAAATTCATACTTGAATTTGTATCAAATATGACTAGAGATTTAGTTAAATAACTATTTGGAATCTCAGTGTTCCTTTTTGAAAAATCATTCTGGCCCTGACCAACATGAGGCAAGAGAGTACCTGAAACAGCAATATGAAAGCATCTCCTTCAGTGAGGTTGTAGGTAGAGTCCTCTAAGGAATGCAATGTTTCCATTCCTTTGGAATACTGAGAACACTTGAAATGTTTTGGAATTACACATAAAGTATGCAATTTTTTTAAAGCAAATATTAATTACATTTTTAAAAATATACTTTTGTAATAAAATAAAGGCAACACTAAGATGATATTCCTCTCTTTTCTCTGTTGATCTATTTGAGACTCCTCTCCCTGTCCAAAAATTATTGTGCCTACAAGGTATCAGCAAATCCTTATTAAATTAGTGCAGTATTATTGAAAACCAAAGGTAGTCAAAGAAACTGAATGAAAAGGAATCTTGAGACTTGGATTTAAGAGACTGAGTTATCTCACTGTTGTAGAATGAGTTCTACTCAAAGGGGGGTAGAGGAGTACCTCTGTGAAGCTAGGTAACGCAGTTCAGGGTTGTGGCGGAAGGCACAGAGGCACTGGGTACCGCCTATGGGGTGTTCATTAGAGTTGACTTTCAGAGAGCTCTAGCAATGATTAGCAATGGGGCATTGACAGACAAGCAAACTATCATTAACGTGCCCCCACCTGTTCACTTGGCTATAATGAAGATCAAATTAAATTATTTATGGAAATGCCTCCTGATACCTTCTGTCATAGACAACAAATTCTCTAGGTTCAATAGTTAACATTGTCTTAAGCCCACCCATAATTGCAGAATGACTGATCTGTCATGGCCAGAAAGACAGCTGGGAGCACGGAAGGCATAGAACTCAGTGGTGGGGGGTCATCACTAGGGGAGGCAGGGGCTATGCCACAAGATTAAAGGAATAAGTGAAACAAAAACTAAGAGCTTGGTATAGTTTAAACAACCAGAAGAAATAGATGAGGGTCTCTGTGTTGATGCAGAGTTCATCCAGAGCCAGGACCATAATAGTACTAGTAACGGCTAACATTTATGGTATTGCATGTTTATTGTGCAGCAGTATTATTCTAAGAGTTTCCAAGCACAGACACATATGTACTAATACTTGTTGCATTTTACAGCCAAAGGGAAAGAGATACAGAGGTCAGAGGAACTTTCCCAGGGTTCCATAGCTAGGAATTTTTGGAGCTGTGATTTGATCCCAAACAGTGTGTCCTCAGAGGACCAGAAAAAAACAAGACTTCATGTTTTTCTTCTGTTTCTGGAGTTTTCTTGAAAACATGCTGGGCCATACAAACCCAGGAATACCACCTGCTGGCACATTCGCATTTCTCTCTATGGGAGGTTGTACAGTCCTGGGTTTGGGCTGCAGCCAATTTTTTAGTTTCTGGGTTTGAATCTTTTCATGTTTTAGGTTAAAAAAAAATTCCTTACCTTATTTTATTTTTCTTCTTGACAAGTAAGTTACTTCCATTGTATATCTAATTTTTGGAACTTTAACTCTCATTTTTGTAACCTTTTAATCTAGCTTACTTTTTTATCTTTTTAATGACTTTGCATTTCTTCTTTTTAAGAGTTTTTTCTTGGTATATTTACATTTCTCATATTGTTTTTCTAATCACATTTTATTCTAGCAGATTATTTGTATGACCTTCATATTGTTTATGTAATGTATATTTTATATTGGTTTTGAATTTTATGTTTTCTTTTTTTTTTCCCCCCACTCTGTTGCCCCACCTAGAATGCTATGGCATCATAGTGCACAGCAGCCTCAAAGTCCTGGGTTCAGGCAATTCTCCTGCTTCAGCTTTCCAGTTAGCTGGGATGACAGGCACCCACCACAACACCCAGCTAATTTTTGTATTTTTTTTAATAGAGAAGGGGTCTCAATCTTGCCCAGGCTGATCTTGAACTCCTAAGCTCAAGCAATCCACCTACCTCGGCCTCCCAGAGTGCTAGGATTATAAGCGTGAGCTGCCATGCCCAGCCAAATTTAGTATTTTCTAATTGTCTTATTTACTTATCAGATTTTTTTCTTTAAATTTTTTTAATATAATTTTTTTCTAAACATTTCACCTAATGTTACCAATTTTATTAAAGCTTAGGTTTTGAGTCATTTTGCAATTTTTGATCATTATACTTTTGACATTTAAGTGTAATCCTTAGTATTTCATTATAGACACAAACACACAGACACACACATATAAAATTCTGTATGTCTTGTGTTTATCCATTCTCTCACTTCAATGAGATTAACACACACTTAGAGGGGCTTTGTATTTATTTAGCCCCCTACTTCAAACCACCATTAGTCCATCTTTCCACTGTTCTTAAAAGAGCTTCCAAGAAAACCTCAGTCCCCTTCAATGTTAAATACCAAAAGCTAATAGCAGCACAGAAGATCCACTGACCAATGTTTCTTCCTAAGACAATAATAATAATTCATATGCTTAACAGTAACGGTACTTTTTGAGGTTTTTTCTTCACTATACAGGCTCCTGAAACAAGTTATTCCTCTAAACTTTCACTGTATTAAATCGTTGAATATTGAACAAATACTTTAAACACATATGGAAGATGTATGGGTTTCACACAAAGAAAAATCCTTAAATACACATCTGATTTGATTCATCTGGCTAATTTTTTAATAGAAACAGGGTCTCACTATGTTGTCCAGGCTGACTTTGAACTCCTGGCCTCAAGGGATCCTCCTATCTTGGCCTCCCAAAGTCCTAGGATATAGGCATAAGCCACAGAGCCTGATTTGATTTGATTTGTATAAGAACTATACTAGAAGAAATCCAGTAAAAGCTATAATATATATATATATATATATATAAAAGAGGTTCAGAAGCCAAGTCTAGTGGCTCATACCTATAAGCCCAGCCCTTTGGGAGGCTGAGGTGAGAGGATCATTTGAAGCCAAGAGTTGGAGAACAGCCTAAGCAGGGAACATAGTGAGACAAGAAAGGAAAAGAAAGGGAAAGGAAGAAAGGGAAGGAGAAATGAAGGAGAGAAAGAAAAAGAAGGGAGGGAAGAAGGAAGGAAGGGAGGAAGCCAGGGGAGTTGGCACATGTTTATAGTGCCAGCTACTCAGGAGGCTGGTGAGGCAAGAAGATCACTTGAGACCAAGAGTTTAAGGTTGCAGTGAGCTATGATCACACCACTGCACTCCAGCCAGAGTGAGAGAGCAAGACCCTGTCTCAAGGAAAAATTAAAAAAAAAAAAAAGGCACTAGTATTCAAATTTAACTTCTGTCTAGGTATGTTTATGGATTGAGCTATTTATTATTGATTTTAACTGCTTTCCAGGCATGGTTATAAAATGAGTTTGTCAGTATGTGATTGTCCCCACATACTAGCAGACTCCCTAGCACTCTGGGAGGCCAAGGCAGGTGGATTAAATAGTCCAATGATAAATTAGGTAGGTTTCTCATCAGAGGCATTTTAAGAACAGAATATGTTGATTCTATGTTGGTGTTGGGAATTAGACAAATGGGAGATGTTTATTTTTCTCATAAGTAAACAACAAGACCTGTTGTGTGGACAAAGTATACTTAGAACTCCAGAACCTCTCAAGCATTATGTGTGTAGTACTTGTTTCAGTTTTGACCACAAGTTTTAATGGCTCACCAAGCAGCTCTGTAGCTCCCTGTGTGTAAGAATCTTTTCTTATCCATTTCCATAAAAAAAAGAGCATGATGCTGTTTGACAAAGTTGGGTTCCATTCTAATAAACATCATTACTTTTAAAATGAAATTCTCATAGTCCCTAGTGCTTGCTACATAGTCTAAATCCTTTTCTGAAATCTTTAAAATTGGCTATCAATATCAATAATAAAATTAAACTTTTATAATACAAATACTCACTTTATGCACATCATATGTGAGGTTGTGAAAACAGGGATTTTGTTATTGTTATTGTTGTTTTGAGAAGGGTCTTGCTCTGTTACCCAGGATGAGGTGCACTGGTGTCATCAAAGCTCATTGCAACCTCAAACTACTGGGTTCAAGAGATCCTCTTGCCTCAGCCTCCCAAGTAGCTAAGAAACAAGGGTTCTAAATGATGTAGAAGAGACTTATTTCTCTAAACTACAAGTGATTATACAATATTGCATTTGACTGAGATACAGTAATTCTCCATATTCTAGTTAACTTTATTAAAAATATTGAGGCTGGGCAGGGTGGCTGATACTTATAATCCTAGCACTCTGGGAGGCCAAGGCAGGTGGATTGCTTGAGCTCAAGAGTTGGAGACCAACTTGAGCCAGAACGAGACCCCATCTCTAAAAAATACCTGTGCATTGTGGGGGGCACCTGTGGTCCCAGCTACTTGGGAGGCCAAGGCAAGAGAATTCCCTGATCCCAAGAATTTGAGATTGCTATGAGCTATGACATCAAGGCACTCTACTGAGGGTGACAAAATGAGACTCTGCTCAAAAAAAAAAAAAAAAATATATATATATATATATATGTACAAATATATGTAGAGAGAAAGAGTAAACCAACAGGTGAATAGATTCTTTGGTTCAGCACAACTAAAAATATACATTTTGGGGAGGGAGCTCAAACTAATTTTTTCAGTTATTTTTATTATTAATTAGTTCTTCAGGTAAAATTCTATCTGGGCTGAATTGACATTATCTGTCCTGCCGTCAGAAAAGACAGAGCTCTCTACCCTTTGATTTCCTAATTTACAGTCATTTGGACCTTTTTTAAAACTGTCAGTTTTGATCTGAATAAACTTCAGATTTCATTTTTTAGCCTGGTTATTTTTGCATGAAGGGCACTTAGGTTTTCATACACTCCATTCTTTGTCATTGCTAAAATCACTGTCATTTTGTAAGGAAATCTGGAAAGGAACAAGTACGACTTAATATTGTATGCAGTCTTTATTTGCCTAGCTTACACATCAGGTAGTCCTTTTCTACATAAGAATTACAGAGATAGACACACAAGTATTAATTATACTAGCACTTTATTGGAATAAAACTGGGTAAAATAAGTTCTCCTTGTTACACTCATTGTAATCTATCATAGAAAAACTTATATTAAAGTTCTCTGACCTAAAAATCATAAACTGCTTTCAATAATTCAAGTCCTAGTGCTAAAGTGTCTTGAGATTACAAAACTGTTAAGCCATAACAATATTTGTTGTCTACAAAATGAGGACAAGAAGAACTATTAAATGAGCGAGATACTATAAGAAGCTCTTAAGATTATCAAAACTCACCTTGTGCTATTGAAAGGTGAAGTCCTGAGCAAACACATCAGGATGGAATGGCAGGTCAACGGATCTTATCAGTTTTATTATATATTATCAAGTAAAATCCTGACAGAATTGTCCAATGTTTTGTGTTTACTGTTGGACACTGGAATATACATTGTCTTAGGCTACACATTAAATACAAACACTAATAAAAGCTGATGAGCAAGGCTGGGTGCAGTGGCTCATGCCTGTAATCTCAGCACTGTGGGAGGCTGAGGCAGGTAGATCTCCTGAGCTCAGGAGTTCAAGACCAGCCTGAGCCAGAGCAAAACCTCATGTCTAAAAAAATAGGTGGGCATTGTGGTGGGCACCTGTAGTCCCACACCCAGCTACTCCCAACTATTTGAGAGGCTGAGGCAAGAGAATCACTGAAGCCCAAGAGTTAGAGGTTGCTGTGAGCTGTGATGCTACAGCACTCTACTGAGGGTGACAAATTGAGACTCTGTCTCAAAAAACAAACAAAGCCTATGAACAAGAAAAAGTTCTATGCATAATTTTCATGATATCTGACACCACAAAAAAGCAAACAAGTTCTCACATAATTTTCATGCATCCTGCAGGTCGTGGGTAGGACACCCCTAAATCTTTTAGTTAAAATGTAAATTCTAAGCAAAGAAAAGAAGTTAGCAGATTAAGCATTGTTTTTATTGTCAATAATATTGGCTATAACCATTT
Source organism: Otolemur garnettii (assembly GCF_000181295.1). Classification (NCBI taxonomy): domain Eukaryota; kingdom Metazoa; phylum Chordata; class Mammalia; order Primates; family Galagidae; genus Otolemur; species Otolemur garnettii. The sequence continues at coordinate 23,639,127 of NW_003852397.1, forward strand.
GGTATGTGGAACTGTGTCAGTTTCAAAGCACTTTGCTATGTATTCTTCCCTCTGATCCTCACCAAAGCCTGGGGGACACTTGAAGCCAAAACTGTTATTATGATCATTTTACAGATGGAGGCTAAGTAATTTGTTGGAGATCATGTAATGCTAAATGTTCCACATTAATCTCTGGTCCAGGTCTACTCCACGTCTTCTGATGACAAATCTCATCATCATTCTGCTTCATAAACTGAACCCTTAGGCCCAGTCAGCTATTTCTAAATGTGTATTTACCATTGGTCACTGGGGCTTACGTGACGCTGTGTAGATAATTAAGTGCCATCTACCATCTCTACTGGGAAAAACCTGAGGTGGTATCCGTTAATCAGTCTCATGCAGGAAAGACAATGTACTATTATCCTTATTGCGAAAGTAGACTTGAAAATACAACAAAGGATCTTGCAGCTATTAAAATAAGCGTCTGGTCCTTAGGGAAACTATTTCTGCACTAGAGCGACCATCAAAAGTCCTTCAGACAAGTAACCCAGGAGTGGAATGGTTATGATTACACTTTACAAGCAAACTTAAAAAGACATCAGGAGCTGCTTTACCAGATCCCCCACTATGAAATGAAAACTGGAGAAAAATCTACAGCAGAGCATTCTAGCCTGAGGATGTGTACTGTTTTACACCGTAGCAGACCAACTTCAGCCAAATATTTTCACTGGAGAAAACATAACTGAATAACTGCTGAATTCTGCTACCTGGGAAGTATCTACTATGTTAGGATTTAAATTCCAATCACGGGTAGCAAAAATCCTATGATACTCCTTGTGCAGAAGAAGGGCAATCTTGGCAAGATTACAAGTTGGAAAATTCTATTTCCTTTGTGTAAGTTTGTTCCTTAGGTCCTTTAGCTTCATTTAGTAACAAGAATTACTTATTTTCTTATTCAAGTGATAAAGGCCTCTGACAACCAAACCTACTGTTAGCCACATCGAGCCATATGAAGTTGCCGATATTTGCTTACTTTCAATCAATAAAATATGCAGTTTTATATGGTATAAACTAATATATGTCAACACATGAATAGCAATACTTATAGAAATTAAAACTGTCCTGAATATGACCTTGGTTGTATGCGATATTTTAGCAAAAGTAACAAAGGGAGAGCAAGACCTTTCCCTGAGACAGTACGTTATAAGTGTAATCACTTATGATGCTAGTTACTTTGCGAGGGACTTTCCCTTGCTGTCTTAGCAATAGGGTGAATATTAAGCGAAAAGTGAATCAAACTGCACTATATTTTTTTTTAATTTGGGGGTGGGGGATTGAATAGGAAATAGCATTTTTCATATGAATCATCGGGTGCCATGGAGAACTACATGGAATGTAAAGGTATAGTGGTTACCAGCTGTAAGTTTGGGAGCTGTGTTGTTTTGGCTCATAGACTATGAAGCAGGTATGTATGTATCTGTGCTTCCGTACAGGCACGTTTCTCCACTCCAATATGAGTGGCATAATCACATGTAGATGGTCGTTGCATCAGGAGTGACAGCTGCCACCTTCTTAGAGGCATTTCATATATTTTTAAACCCGACATCCACTTACAGCGGCAATCGACTATTCTGTGCAGAATGAAGTACCTCTCTGCAAGACTGTTGGTAAAAATTCTTAAGGATTATGTCAGAGGGAAAAAAGAGCTTCAGCTGCTTTTTAAAGGAAAACAAAGTCATAATAAGAATTTAATTTTGTCTTTGCCCTTATCTCCACATTAGTTTTCTATTTCAGTGGAGGAAAAACATTTTGCTCTTCCTTCTTACAATTTGTTATTGTGCATCCATTTATCATGTAACAAGATAAACTTTTGCGTTGGGTTATCTGCTGTAGACTAGCTCACACATTCATCACGACTAACCAAGTGCACTTCCAAAAAGATAGGATATCTGAAATATGGCTGGGCTACAGTCTCAGTGGAACCGCCAAAGGATTTGATATTATGAATAAATTCCATGGGTTTATGTAGCCAGGCAGTAGTCCTCAATGTTTAGCCATTTTATTCAATGAACAAACACTGAGCCCTGCCCATGTGACAAACTAACTTTCTTGTTAAGTCTCAGGTGCAGAGGACAGAAGACATGACACTTTGGGGTGGTTAGATAAGAGATGAAAGAAACCAGAGGAAACATCTCAGAGACTGGGAGAAGGAATGAGGGCGTTCCTAGCACTGACAAGGCTTGATTCCAGGGTTCCACAGAGAAACAGGAGGTGGCAGTGACCTTTCTGGGGAACTGCACGATTGCCACCTAGAAACCATGAGAGGGAGTCCTGGGAGACAGGCTGCAGTCTTATCAGTTCCTCTGACTTACCATGATTACTTCAGCCACTGAATAACTGAATAAATTGTGTAGACAGGCTGCCAATACTGAGCTATTAAAAGTTTCAGAGAGAGAGAAAATTCTGTTTTATTTATTTGTTTGCTTACATATCATTTTTCTTTTTTTTTTGAGACAGAATTTTACTCTGTTGCCCAGGCTAGTGTGTTATGGCCTCAGCCTAGCTCACAGCAACCTCAGACTCCTGGGTTCAAGTGATCTTCCTGCCCCAGCCTCCAGAGTAGCTGCAAATACTTACACTTAGAGGGAGAAAAAAAAAAAAGCCTGCCTTGCAGAAACATGTAACAGAAATAGATGTTAGGGAAGCAGAATTATTTCCCTATATAATAATTGAGGTTTAGTGCTTATTAAAATAAAAAGAAGGTTCTCAAGTCTTAGCCCATTACAAAATAAATTTTAAAAAATAGGGATGTTTATCAGCATAAGGAATGAAAACCTTTAGGTTTTTGCTTTAATTTATACAATGGGACCTCTTTAGAATTCTTTTCTAAGCATGCTTACATCATGTTCACATCAGGTTCACATGCTTACATAAGGTTCACCCTTTACCATGGAGATTCTCTCACCAGAGTCACAATGTTTTATCCACTCATTTTCCCCCCTCCCTAGGGGTTTGGTTGGTCTTTCCATTAACATATATATTTTTTTTAGCATTCTTTTTTTATTTTTTATTGTTGAGGATTCAACATGGGTATAAGAAACCAGGTTACAGGGTGGCACCTATGGCTCAAAGGAGTAAGGTGCCAGCTCCATATGCTGGAGGTGGCAGGTTCAAACTCAGCTCTGGCCAAAAAAAAGAAAAAAGAAAGAAAAGAAAGAAAGAAAAGAAAGAAAGAAAGGAAGGAAGGAAGGAAAAGAAAGAAAGAAAGAAAGAAAGAAAGAAAGAAAGAAAGAAAGAAAGAAAGAAAGAAAGAAAGAAAGAAAGAAAGAAAGA
>NW_003852397.1:23642523-23713882 GCF_000181295.1 Otolemur garnettii
AAAGAAAGAAAGAAAGAAAGAAAGAAAGAAAGAAAGAAAGAAAGAAAGAAAGAAAGAAAGAAAGAAAGAAAGAAAGAAAGAAAGAAAGAAAAGCAAGCAGGTTACATTGATTGCATTTGTTAGGGAAATTCTCTCTTGTAATAGTGTCTTGTCCCCAAAAGGTATGTCACACATTGAGACCCCCCTACCCCTTCCCTTCTTCCCTCTCTTTGCTCTCCCCTCTTCCACCCCCTCACCATGTATTAGGTCAATAATTGTCCTTATATCACAATTGAGTACATAGGATTCATGCTTCTCTATTCTTGTGATGCTTTACTAAGAATAATGTGTTCCACCTCCATCCAGGTTAATACAAAGGATATAAAATTCACCATCTTTTTTAATGGCTGAATAGTAGTCCATGGTGTAGATATACCACAGCTTGTTAATCCATTCCTGGTGGGCATTTAGGCTATTTCCACATTTTGGCAATTGCAAATTGAGTTGTAATGAACAGTCTAGTGCAAGCATCCTTATGGTGAAAGGATTTTTTTCCTTCTGGGTAGATGCCCAGTAATGGGATTGCAGGATCAAATGGGAGGTCTAGCTTGAGTTCTTTGAGGGTTCTCCATACTGCCTTCCAAAATGGTTGTATTAGTTTGCAGTCCCACCAGCAGTGTAAAAGTCTTCCTTTCTCTCCACATCTATGCCAGCATCTGCAGTTTTGAGATTGTGTGATGATAATTTTTTAATACTTTTAAAACAATCCTGTGGTGATGTTTCAGTTTTAAGTTATTGTCACAGATAGATCAGCCCATTTGACAGAAGATGGACATGCTCTTTTGCGGGGTATCCGTGCTAAGAAGAATGTACACATTTTTCTTGAGACAGTGGCTAGCTGAAAGCATCAGAGAACTTATGGACCCAAACATAAAGACAAAATCCAAACACAAGGCAACTGGTTTTATCTTCATCACTTACCTTGTGTCATGTGGATGTTATGACATAGTCTTTACTTGTTAACTCCATTGAGCATAAGATGCTTGCTACAAGGCCGAGTTGCTTACACTGGCGTTTAAATACAGCCACACAACTACAACAAAACAAGACAAACAAAAACCCTTTCTGTGACCACAGACAGAGCATTTAAACGTAGATAAAGGACTGCAAACAGTGTTTCAGAAAGATAAATCATTAAGACAGTAGGAAAGTGAGAGGAAATTGAGTCCCAGGCAACTGAACGTGTTTATACCTTTCCTATACAAGAGCCAATCTGCTAAAACTTGCCAAAGTTCACTAGTGTCTTTGAGACACCCTAGAGAGGGGAGCCCAGAAATACCAGCCCCCCTCAGCCCAGCCCTGGTCAAAGCACAGCATCAGGAATAAGAGGAGAGATAGTTCAGGACATTTTATCTCTATCACCAGAAATAATTGCACACTTGGTGCCTAACTTTCTTCTTTGAAAGCAGCACAGGTAATATTGCAGCCCAATGAGATTTTTATACAAAGAGGAGACACAGGGAGAGTGTGAAAAGGAGCTGATGTCAATGCTCCTGTTGATCCTCAAATTTGTTTTCAAAGAATTAAAAAACCAACATCTCCAGGTCCTTCAAAGTCCAAAATTGGAAGTAGATCAAAAAATGACTAATAAGATATTCATTAAAAAAAAATGAGAAGACTTGTAGAGCGTAAGGTGAATACAAATCAAGGTAGAGAAGATGTAATTAGGTCAAGAGTAATCAGCTGAATACATACCCAACCAAACAATACTTTGATATTCTGATCTGGAAAGAGGATTTGGGGTTATTTTGAAAAGTAACGTCACTACAACTCTGTCCAGAACTCACAGCTGCAGAAACAGAAGTAAACAAGTTAGCTTATTAGAAGACCTGTGAGGTTAAAAAAACAGCTAAAGACCCAAAACTAAATGACATTCTTGTTAGTTCCCATTGATATGATTATAATTCATACAATTCCCTAAAGGAAAACTACAAAGGGATGGTTCTCAAGAGCGGAATACAAATAGGTTTTGCTCGTTTGTTGTGTTCTGAATCTGATAACAAGAACAAATGCTTCTGTATTTACTTTAAAAAGTATCCCTGTATTTTATATCCAGATACTTCACATAAAATCTTTTCCTGATATCTTTTCATAGATGATTAGGTAGTTGAAAGATGTTACTATGTAGCAGCTTTGCCGATGTGTTTGGAGCTATTGAACTTCTCCAGGAGGAGGACTCACCATGGCTTACTCCTCTTGGTATTTTCTCGTACCTCGGTTTCTATAAGACAAACATATGTGCGCAGACTTCCACCCAGTTAGCCGAATCAGATAAATTACCCTGGGAGGGGAAAGTGGAAACCAACTTATCTCATTTGACTATACTGGTCCATGACCCAGCTAGTTTTCAAATACCTATTCAATGCGTGACAAGAAGGGAACAGTTTAAACTCTCCTAGTATTGCATCTGTCATTTTCTTATGTGCTAGAGCTACACCAAAATCCCAAGAAAAGCAATAACAAAATGATAACCTATTATTCTGGATTTAATTTTAAACATCCACACAGGAATATGAATAGCACAAATTATTTGTAAAGCCAACTTTTATGCTTTTGTATTTCGTCTCTGAGTATCTTAGAGACCTGTGTCTTTCGATCCAAAAGCAGAACATAAGCAAAATGTTAGAAGGGCCCCAGAATGTTGCTCTGAAAACTCTGCATGAATTAATTAACCAAGCTAGGATACTTTGCTAGGATATGAGCTAGGAAACTTTGCACTTTAGTCTGTCATTTTAAGAGAGATCTTCCCACATGTGTGTACTAAAAAGGCAGAGAAATAACCAGTCTTCTGTAACTTAGGAAAAAAGCAAATTGGTATTTCCACTTTAATTTCTCTTTTGAAATCGATTTTCTGTTTGGTTTTCTTTTGCCTCTGGTATTCTGGATGAGCATTTTGTAGCATCTGGATAATTTTACATTAACATCTGGAGTTGAGTTTTTTTTTTTTTTTTAATTTGTCCGATGCGTAAAGAATACTTCTGTAAGAAATGCATTTCCCCAGCTTTTGCTTATTCATTTCAAAGAGACATGGTTAAATGAATATAACAGCCTCTAAAATTCCTTAGGAAATACTAACCAGGTTTAATCTGAAGTTCTGCTGGTCTATTTTCTCTCTTACTAACTTTCCCCGGTGCAGAAGTGGTTGAGATCCGTATGGGAGAAAAGACTTTAGAAAGGTAACAGGTGGTGTCGTTGAGTGCACAGGCCTTTGAAATCCGGCCTGGTTTGGTCTGGCAGTCAATAATTCTATAACCTTGGGCAAGTCTTTGAAGTTTAGTTTTCTTATATCAAAATGAGGAAGTATAAATACGTATCTGCCCACAGTAATTATATTGAAGGAGATGATTTATATAAAATACTCAGCTCAAGGTGTAGACTCAATAAATGGCAGCTGTTGTGATCATTCATGTCAGTGTATTATGGAATGCAACTTACCATTTGTCCCTTTCTATGCCATCGACAGTTTAGGTTTTTACGAGAGGATAACATTTTCGAGAGCTGCTATTGAATCTTGTCCTTTAAAAACATACTCTTTGAATGGAGAAGGAAGGAATTAATCTGGCTAATAACATTATAAAGGCAGCCAGAGAATGCTTCCTTTCTAATCTTTGGTAGTACAGGACATGAAGTGTGCTAGCCAAGTGAATTCAGTATTTGAGGAAAGGTTCAGAATTTACAATAATGTGGTCATAAGTCTAAGCTATTGACATGGAAGGGCTAAGAGAGCTGCATAGTCACGAAAATAAATGCAGTGTTCTTGAGAATGTTTTTGGAATTCTTCTTGGAGATGATTGCTTTTAATAATGATGATCTCTTCACCAGTCTTGATTCACAACTACTATTGTTCATTTCTCCTCCAAAATTATTCATCTTTGGCAGGCATGATGGCTCATGCCTGTAATCCTAGCATTCTGGGAGGCCGAGGTGGATGGATTGCTTGAGCTTAGGAGTTGGAGACCAGCCTGAGCAAGAGTGAGCCCCTGTCTCTATGAAAAATAGAAAAATTAAGGGAAGAGGATGGTTTAAGCCTACAAGTTTGAGAGTTTGAGGTTGTTGTGAGCTATGATACACAAGCCTTTGAAATCCGGCCTGGTTTGGGATAGGGCAGTCTACCAAGTGAAACTTTGTCTAAAAACAAACAAAAAAATAATTCACCCTCAAAGACGAAAATATGTAATATATGTACTATTATGATAGTCAAACAATGTCTTGAAGTTCTGATCACAGCTCTTAATTGTTCCAGAATCTCTTGAGTTTTGATGGGACAGGTATAGAGTCAAATGATTTATGTAAAAGTTTTTTCATAGAAAAACTTTTAGTTTTATGATTTTTGATTTGTTTGTTAAAAAATAGCAGATTCATTTTATATTCACAGATTAAAAGGCACTTTTCAGAAGAGTGGAAAATAGCATTTTAGAGAAATGATTTTAATAACATGGATCTTACACATTTATTATAAAAACCCAATGAATTTCTTCAATATATTCTGCCCTGTGCTCTTATATTACCTTAAAGAAATTGAGGGTTTACAGATTGTCTAGATTTTTATTCTTTTCTAAAATATTTCTATTATGCTATGCATTCTAGCATGATGCATAGCAGAGCTGGTGCTCAAAAATGCTAGATGAGCAAATGAATGAAGAAATTACAAAAATAAAGAAAGTGATCACCATTATATGTTAAAGAAGCTTTTCCTTTTGTATATTGACTGATTTTTAAGAAAAGCATAAAGGTAGTGTATGTAACAGAATATAACTTTAAACTGACAACAAAAACAGAAAATTTAAATGAAAAACTGAGAGAAAAATGCACAATGACTGTTCATCTGGGCTGTTACTGCAGTTAAACTCTTACTTTATGCAGAATGTTTGGGCAATTGAAGACAAAAAAAAGGAAGATCTTAAATTATATAGTCTCTGACAAAAAAAAAAGCAGGTTTAAAAATTTCAAGACATCTTCCTGGCAACAAATTATCATAGCAAGTTTTTTTTTTTTGGCCAGGGCTGGGTTTGAACCTTCCACCTCTACTGGCACCCTACTCCTCTGAGCCACAGGTACCAACCTCTCAGAGCAAGTTTTAATGGAGTCATCATGTAGAGACTTCAGATAGCAAAAGTACCATTTTTTAAAGCATGAATAGTATGGAGACCCATATTACTTGTTTATTTACTATGACAAAAGAAAGCTAAAGATAAAAAACAAATTTTTACTTTTTTATAGTTTATTTATTATTTAATTTAATTTTTTATTAAATCATAACTATATACATGTATAGAGTATAATATGATGATTTGATATACAATGTGAATGCTTAAACCAAACTGGTGAACATAACCATCACCTCACTTACTTATTTTTTATGGTAAGATATTTGTAATTTACTCTTAGTTGTTTGGAATGTACCCTTGCCTTATGCACATGAGGCGAGATCTACCAAATGCCCTCTCTCCTCCTTCCACTCGCTCACCTACTTTACCTTTCCTCCCCCTCCTAAAAACCAAATTTTTTCAATCATTAATGATAGATGTGTCTCTGAGGAACTAAAATAGTATGCTTAAAGCTCTTACTTTTCTCCCAGTTTAACTTCACATGCTATGGAACCTTGGGGAGGGGTGGTTAGTGGGCCCACTTCATTGTTCCTCTCAAGTGTCAGATGCTCAGATAAATCTCAGGGTTGAATTACTTGACAGGAGCATAAGGGTCAGTATTCTGCTCAGTAGCCTTCCACATGATTAACATACATAATCTTCTTAGGAAATGGAGAGCCAACCCATGGTCACAGAGATACGCTTTGATTGGGATGGCTTGTGGTAAGAACCAGTATATTTTCTCAACACACACTTTGAGTGATAATAGCCAATGTTGATTGATCACTATCCACGTGACAGGTACCATTCTAAGTACTTTGTACTTCTTAAGTCATCAAACTTTCACAATAACCCCATGCCATGGACGCTACTATTGTTTCCATTTTATGAATTAGAAAACCAATGAGCTATATTACCTTTCCTCATGTCATATGACTAATTAAGTAGGAGAGCTAAGAAGTTAAAAAATAAATAGTACTAAATTATATAAAACAATTATATAAGAATTGTGTTGTGAGCAGCAGAATAAGGTAAAGAAGAGTCCTTTCTTCCCCTTGTGTTCTTTCCATTACTAACAATGATGAAATATTTGGTATATATTTTTCTAGATCTTTTTATAGTGAAATAATAGCATATTTGTTTTATTTTATGTTTTAATTTAGAATATTATAAGGGTACAAATGTTTTGGTTACATGTGTTCCTTTTGTATAGTTTGAGTCAAAGTTATAAGTAGATACTTTTTTACCTATTACATATAAATGTACCCATTCTTTCCTCTGCCCTCCCACCTTTCATTGAGTTTTACTGCCAAATGTACCTATGGGTGTTGATTAATTAGTTCCAGTTTAATATTGAGTACATGTGGTATTTGTTCTTCCCTTAATGTGAAACTTCCTTTAGTATGGTCTCCACTTCCATCCAGGTTGGAATTAGTTCACAACTTTTTTCATGGCTGAGGAGTACTCCATATTTATGTATGATATTTTATTAATCCACTCCTGTATTGATGGGAACTTAGGTTGCTTCCTCGTCTTTGTGATTGTGAATGGTGCTCCTATAAACATTCAAGTGCAGGTGGCTTTTTGATAAAATGACTTTATTCCCTTGGGTAAATACCCAGCAGTGGAATTGCTGGATCAAACAATAGGTCTACTTTTAGTTCTCTGAGGAATCTTCAAACCACTTTCCATTGAGTGTACTAGTTTGTGTCCCACCAACAGTGTTCGTGTGTTCCTTTCTCCTCACATCAACGCAAGCATTTCTTATGTAAAGTTCACGTTGTAGTTGAGCCCTTCACCCTTAGGGGTGTGCTGTATGTGTATCCTCAAGATTTGTGCACCTTAGGTGAGAGGTTATCAATCACCCTCCCTGCTCCCCTTTCCCACCCATTTCCTCCATTTGAATTTAATCGTGTTTTCTCTCCTGTGTGGTTATATGATATTAAAACTCACGCCTCTTCCTGACAATGACTTCACTTTTGCCTCCAGTGCTGTTTTGTTTAAAGGCTTACTTGTTTTGTGAGCTGTCTACAACTTTCATGTCTCTTCACAATTGGATTGAGAAATCTTCAAGGAAATTAGTATCTTTGAGTCTATACAGTCTTTTGCTATTGCCTTTGCTCTGACTTGGAACAAAGGCAAAAGATACAGGAAAGGTAGAAGCGAGCCCTGTACTAGAATCCAAATATCTCTAATGTCTTCTCATGCTATTTATTTATTACCTTTAGTATAAAATAGCTTCTGAATTGCAAGGATTTTTTCTAGCCACCACGAATCAGTGTGCCCCTTCAGCTGGACTTTTCAAGGAGACTTTTTGAATGCTGAAATGATTAACAGCATGTGAAGCTAAATTGCACAGAACCATGTGGTGTGGCAATAGTGGATGGGAATACATATTAGTTTAGAGGCCCCTGCTGAGTGCAAGACAAAGACCCCTTCCCCCATTGTTCCTCATTGATGGTGGGCTTCAGATGTATTTTCAGACTTAATTATTTGCAGAGAACTTATAAAAACAAATGAATCATCCTCACCACTGTGCTTGTTTCATTTGGGGATGTTAGTCTACTAGGATTTCTAAATTGGGAGATTTAGAAATTTAATCAGAAAAACATTTTTATAAATGTTTTTGAGGACCTTAGCATTTTCACAAACATGCTTTTAATTTTTATTACAAACCTTCTTAATGCTGTTGTTTACCATTGCACTTATGTTTAATTTAAATATTTTAATTTATCAGGAATCATTCCTATGGGCTAAAACTTCTTTCCTTTTTTAACTTCAGACTATTACAGAGGTACAATGTTTTGGCTTCATAAATTACTTTTGTGCAGTTTGAGTAGAAGTTTTAAGTGTGCCCTTCACCAGAATAGTGTCATTGTGAATTTCCAGTGGTATCTTCTATGCATTTGCATGTTCAGTGGTATGTTTGTTACTTCAGAGATTTCTCTGAATTTTAGACTTGGAACTCACAGAGCCTCATGCCTCTTTGAGTAAAGAAGGATTTTTTGGAAGATGATAACAATACCTCAAATCTAAAAAGCATATCCTTAAGAAATAAAGTCATTTTGTTCATGATTTTCTAGATTACACCTTCTAATACCCTTCTTCACCAGTTTTAAGATTAATTGGTCTGATGTCCTCTAAAAACCATGGGAAAAGTTGTGGCTCTTTGCAAGAGCAAACTATAAACAATATATTTTGAAGTTATTAGTAAAGTTAACTAGAGTCAATTTTCTGAGGCATTGAGCTATTAAAGATTTATGAGTTATCTAAAAATCTCAAACTTTCCTTGGGTAAATATTTCGGTTCAGATAAAGGAAAGATATTATTTGCTACTTCACTGCTATACCAGCATGAAAAAATACAATTTGTAATTATTGCTCATTATTATGATGCCTATTGCTGAATTACATCTAAGCCTTAAAATTATGTTTAAAGCAATCACTAAATTTTGTTTTAGTCTTTCCTTAGAAATTCTAAGTAAAATTTCCCTAAACTGATTCATCTCCACTTGTGTGTGTAGCTAATTGTCATTTGAAAACCTTAGGCTTAACTTGGTGTAAATCTTCCATTATATCAATGATTAATTTATAAATTACTAACAAAATAGTGAAGTCAATATCTTGTATCAGAATTTGTTTCTTGTATATCAAATGTTCCTTTGTAGAATACCCCAGCATACACTTCCACTGGGAGCTTCAGTGTATAAATATACTTATTATCACATACAAAGTTTTACTAATATTTGTGGTTCAAAATGAAATTAAGGGAACTGTGACCCTGAGAGACTCCCTGCTATTCTTTGCTTCAGAATATCTGTGGGAGATTGTCTCACCAACCAGAGCACTGGTGTTGGCAGAAATTCTTTCTGTAGTAGGTCCTTGGTCTCAGAGATTCCAAGAATGAACCCACAGACCACACAGATCAGTTATAAGATAGAATTTATTAGATAGAAAGGAATACAGAAGGAATGAAAGGCACCAGAACCTCTGGCAGAGGCAGACACCCAAGTGGGAAGTCCTGAAGGGGTCTTTTGTCTACAGAGATATATACCATTTATAAACAGGGAGGTTTAATGAATTGCACTTGGCCAGGACTGGCAAAGGGAAGGAAGATGTTGATTAGTGAATGAAGGAGTGTATTAACAAATGAATGTAGTCCTTCCAGCTCCAGACAAAGTGGCAGGGAGTATACTCCAGAGGAGGCCTGGTTTACATGAAATACTGGCAAAACTGCTTTTCTCCTGTCTTGTATTTAGAGAGTGCAGTTTGGAGGAAAAAAAGTCTGTTTGATTAGGCCTAGAAAACGAGAGTCCCTGTCCAGCCCTAAAAGGGGGAACCCTATATCACTGGGAGACAGGATTATATATGAAGTTTACCATCGATTTTTCCCTAATACTGTTCATGCACGTGTTTGTAACTTTTTTGTGTGTGGATTTACTAATCTCCAGGTTAGGTGCATGGGGTGTTTAGAGCAGCAATCCATGAATGAGCACATTCCTGTTGTTCCAGTGTGCTTGAGTTGCCCCATGACACTCCACACCTACCCACCCCTGTACTCCACTACACTGTTGGATTTGAATCTCAGGTTTGCTACTTCCTGGCTTTTAGGGCAAATTCTTTAACTGCTCCAAGCCTGTTCCTTCATCTGCAAAAAGGAGGAGCATAATAATACCTTCTTAACACTGAGCATTATATAAGATAAATTATAAAATCATCATGTAGGAAATACAAATTGTTACAACTATGGTGGAAAAGAATATAAACATTCATCAAAAAATTAAAAATAAGCCTACCATATGATCTATCCATCCTATTTCTGGGGATATATCCAAAGGCATTAAATTTAGGATCTCAAAGAGGTATCTACATTCCCATGTCCATCTTAGCATTATTTATGATATTAAGACATGGAAGCAACTTAAATGTCCATTGACAGATGAACAAATAAGGAAATTGTGGTATATATATTTTATATATATATAATGAGGTATTATTAGTCCTTTAATAAGAAGGAAATCCTGCCATTGGAACAACATGGATCAACATGCTGGACATTACATTAAGTGAAATAAGCCAGGCACAGAAGGATAAATATCACATGATACCACTTATAAGAGGAACCCCCAAAAGATCAAACTCATGGAAACACAGAGTAGAATGGAGGGAGCTAGGGTTTGAGGTGGAGAAGGAAACAGGAAGGTATTAGCTAAAGGGTATGACATTCCAGTTACATACGATGAATAAGTCCTAGAGGTCTACTGCACAGCAATGTATTGTATACTTAGAAATTTGCTACCAGGGTTGATTTTATGTTGTGTTCTTATAAGTGAATAATAATAGTAAAAAAGTGTGAGGAAATTTTTAAAGGTTATACTTTTTTTTATGACACAGATTGTGCATACTAATCTCCAAACTCATCAGGTTGCTTACAGCTCTTTGTATGTCAATGAACCTAAACCAAGGGTATTTATTTATTTATTTATTCTAGACAGAGTTCACTTTGTTGCTCTTGGTAGAGTGCTGTGGTATCATAGCTCATAGCAACCTCAAACTTCTCTTACCTCAGCCTCTCAAGTTCCTGGGACTATAGATGCTACAATGCCCAGCTATTTTTAGAGATGAGGTCTCAGTCTAGCTCAGGCTGGTCCACCCACCTTCACCTCCCAGAGTGCTAAGGTTACAGGCATAAGCCACCCTGCCAGGCCTAACAAAGAGGTTTTTTAAAAAAATCAATATGTCAGGCTGGGCTCAGTGGCTCAGGCCTTTAATCCTAGCACTGTGGGAGGCCAAGGCAGGTGGATAGCTTGAGCTCATGGGTTTAAGACTAGCTTGAGCAAAAACTGAGACCCCATCTCTGCTAAAAAATAGAAAAACTAAGGCAAGAGGATCACTTGAGCCCAGGAGTTAGAGCTATGATGCCACAGTACTCTACCCAGGGTGACAGCTTGAGACTCTGTCTCCCCCCCCCCAAAAAAAAATCAATATATAGGCTGAGCGTGGTGGCTCACACCTATAATCATAGCACTCTGGGAGGTTGAGGCAGGTGGATTGCTTGAGCTCAGGAGTTCTTGACCAGCCTGAGCAAGAGCAAAACCCTATCTCTACAAAAAATAGAAAAACTAGCCCAGCATTGTGGTGGGCACCTATAGTAACAGCTAATTGGGAAGCTGAGGCAGGATGATCATTTGAGTTCCAGGAGTTTGAGGTTGCTGTGAGCTATGATGCCATGGCAATCTACAGAGGGTGATAAAATGAAATTCTATCTCAAAAAGAAAAAAAAAATGAAACCAGGAATACAGATTACCTTTGTCCTAGACTACCTTTTCAAGGATGTTTATAGAGTGAATGATCTTGTAAGGTAGAGATAGTGTCTCCCTGTGAAGCAAAGCACAAGTTTTCTTGTAGATGATTGGGAAGAAAGAGATGATATCTCCTTCCAGACCAGGGTCAAATGTGCCCATTACCCACAAGAAAAGATTTGAGTTCCTGAAGCTCAGGGTTCCTCTTCTGTAACACCACCTACCGTGAGGGCAGGCATCTCACTGGCCTGGTTTCTCTCTCTCTCTGAGAAGTGGAATGCAGGGACCTGGCACCAAGCATGTTAATATTCATGCTCCTTCCTGGGCTGTGAGTAATAAAGTCCTATCTCCCTGTTTGAAGAGTCTCATATGTCTGCCAGCAGCCATGAAACTGTGTCAGGCTGACTTGTCTTATAAATAAATAGATAAAATTTTCAAGGCCTTCAAATAATTTTTCTTTTTTCTTAACAGTTGCAAACCAGTGGGAGAGGTCAAGGACATGTGAAAATAACTGTTCCTGACCACCCATTGTTATTTAACATCCTTATTAAAATATATTTTACACAACACATAATTCACCAATATACTATACACCATTCAGGAGTACTTAGAATATTCACAAACTTGTGCAAACACTACCACAATTCAACTTTAGGTCACTTCCAATACCTCAAAAAGAAATCTTATACACATTAAGAGTCATTCCCATCCCACTGCCTCCACTCTGCTTGCTCTGGCTGTGCTGGGTTGATGTCAGAGCATAGGGGGAAAGGACAGAGTCAGGGGAGGAGTTAAGAGGCTTTTGCAGCAATCCAGGGGAACATGATAGGGCCTTGGAGTGTAGTAGCTGCAGTAAGGTGCTGAGAAATGGCTGACCAGAAGATATATTTCCGAAATAGAGCCAATAGAATTTCCTGACCAGTTGGCTCTGCCAAGAGGATGTGCTGATAGATTTTCCATGAGGTGTGAGAAAAATGAAATGTCTAAAGGATGAGTCAATAGTTTTAGCCTGAGCCATGGGAAGGATTGAGTTGCCATGAAGAGGGCTGGGGAAGAATGTAGGTATGGGAGATTTTGACAGGGAAGAGCAGGAGTTCAATTTTGGATATGTTAAACTTGAAATGTCTGTTAGACACTGTGGTGAAATGTAAAAGGCAGTATATCGAATTCTGGAATTCAGATCAGAAATTCTGCTAAAGATAGGAATTGGGGGATGGAAAGCCATGAAACTGATGTGATCGCCAAAGTGTGTGAAGACCAAAAAGAAAAACATTCCTAGAACTGAGCCCTGAGGGAGGTTGACCTTTAGAGGTCAGAGAGGTGAGGTAGAACCAGTGAAATCAAAGAGCAAACACACACGGTTTTGGACAGAGAGATTTCTCACAAGGACATTGAAGGCATTACTTATTCTTTTTGTTGCAAGATGTAAAAATACACTTTTGGGAAATGTGCACTTAGATTTGGGTATGATGTATACAATAAGTGATGGATAATTTGTTTATTTCATTTAATTCCTAAGAAAACAGAATAGTATCCGGGGAAGGGGCTCCAGGTACATCAAGGGAAACTTGACCAAGCTTGTCTAGGTTTAATGTACATTAAACAAAAGTAAACACATTAGTGCATGCTGTTTTATATTCTTCAGGATTCATATCCTAAATTATCACATCAGACCCTGAATATTGTAAGTCAAGGATGTATCATGATAGTACATTCTTGAAATAACATCTGAAGGATGACCTTGAACTTAGAGCCTGAAAAGGTATTCTAGGAAAAGATACATTATTTTCAGTTTCTGATATTCAGATTTAATGCTAGCTACTCAAAATAGGGTTTTAATTCTGAATTTTGCTGGTATAAATGTACACCATTGAAAGACACTTATCTTTTAAGAGCAAGTTTAATTATGATATTTTAAACATGTATAAAAGAATTGTACATCTTGACAAAAAAATGAAGTTATCCTCCACTTCATTCGTATTAGTTTGTTCTCTACTGGGATGAGCCAGACTCAAGACACATTTCATTTTTATGCAAAACTAAGGTGGTCTGATGTGATGCCAAACATCTGGGTGAAACTGAGAAATATAGTTAGTCATCAACGTTTAGGACTATCTGGATATTTGATGTCCTGGAAATGATAAATCATAATTAGCATTTCAATTTGTCAAGCAGATGTTCACTGAAAAACAAACATAACCTATTCCACAAGCTGGAAGGGCATTTTAGATGACCCACCTAAAGCATAATTATACTTCTGTTTTTCAAAGTTAAAAAGAAACAAAATTTGGCAACATCGTTCATTCAACGATGTATAAGGAACGATATGTGGATGTTGTAAATATAAATAAGAGACTTTATACTAAGATGATCATGTGTTGACATTTTTTAATCTTGTTGTGTCTTAAGGATATTAATGACTGAAGATAGCCGCAGGCAGAATCATAAATGTAAATATAATTCATAGCATAGTTGTATAAATAAGTATAAGCATATTGCATCTTTTTTGCAGGTGTTTTTTTGATGGTTTTTTATTTTTTTATTATAAATTGACAATTATAATTGTATAAATGTATGGGGTACAGAAGTGATGTTATGATTTATGAATATAATGTGGAATAATTAAATCAAGCTAGTTAACATACCCATCACCTCAAATACTTAACATTTTTTGGAATGAGAACATTTGCAATTTACTCTTTTAGCAATTTTGAAATGTGCAGTACTCTGTTACTAACAACATTCGCCATGCTCTGCCATAAAATGCAAAACAAAAAATCCACATTCCTCCTCATTGAGATTTTGTATGGTTTGACCACCATCTCCCAGTTACCCTCCTGTCCCCCCAGCCCGTATAACTACCATTCTGCTCTCTTTCTGAGTTCAGTTGTTTTCGATTCCAGATAAAGTGAGAACACTCAGTATTTATCTTTCTGAGTCTGACTCTTTTCACTTAGCATGATGTTCTCCAGTTGGATCCAAGTGGTGGCAAGTGACAGAATTTCTTTTTTAGAACTGAACAGTATTCAGTCGTGTATCTGTACTATATTTTTTTTGCCCATTCCTCTGTTGACAGGCACTTTGGCTGATTTTGTAACTTGGCTGCTGTGAATAGAGCTGCAGTGAGCATGGGAATGCAGATAGCTCTTCTCCATACAATTTGTCATTATGGTTGTACTAATTTACATTCCCACCAACAGTGTACCAGGGTTTCATTTTTTTCACATTCTTACCAACACTTGTTATTATATTATTATTATTTTTTTTTTTAGACAGAGTCTCACTGTGTTGTCCCTCAGAAGAGTGCTGTGCTATCACAGCTCACAGCAACCTCAAACTCTTAGGCTTAAGTTATTCTCTTGCCTCAGCCTCCCAAGTGGCTGGAGTTATAGGTACTGGCCACAACACCTGAACACCTGGCAATGTTGTTGTTGTAGTTGTCATTGTTGTTTTAGCAGGCCCAGGGTGCATACCCCCCACCTTCCAGCCCCCACCCCGGTGTATGTGGCCAGTGCCCTAACCACTGAGCTAGAGGCACCAAGCCCTTTTGTCTTTTTTGATAACATTTCTGAAAAGAGAGAGGTGATACCTCATGGTGGTTTTAATTTTCATTCCTCTAATCATTAACAGTGCTGAGCATTTTCACAAATCTATTGTCCATTTGCATGTCTTCTTTTGAGAAATGTCTATTCAGTTTCCCTGTCTATTTTTAAATTAGAATTCTCATTTTCTGGTTAGCAAATTGGTTGAGTACCTTATATAATTTGGATATTGACCCCTTGCAAATATTTTCTCCCAATCTCTAGGCTGTCTCTACACATTATTAATGCTTCCCTTTGCTATGTGGTTTTACTTTGATATAATCCTATTTTTTTACTTTTGCTTTTATTGCCTATGCTTTTGGAATAAAATCTAAAAACTCATTGCCCACACCAATGTCCTATAGTTTTTCTCCTGTGTTTTCTTCTTATAATTATAGAATTTTTTCATGTTACATGTAAGTCTTCAATTCATTTTAAGTTGATTTTTATGCATGGGTTGAGACAAAGGTCCAATGTCATTCTTCTGTGTGTGGATATCTAGTTTTCCTAATACCATTCCTTGAAAAGATTTTCCTTTTCCCCTTGAATATTCTTGGTACCTTTGTCAGAAATCAATTGACTATACTAGCATAAGGTAATTTCTGGGCTCTCTATTTTATTGTATTGGTTGACATATCTTTTTTTTCCATTACCATGCTGTTTTAATTTTTATAGCTTTGCTGTATTGCTTGACATTAGATACTATGATGCCATTAAACTTTGTTCTTTCTGCTCATGATTATCTTGACTAGTTCTGTTTTATTAGGTTTTATATGAATTTTAGAAATCTTTCTATATCTATGAAAAATAACATTAGAATTTTGATAGGCCTGCCTTGAATTGCAGATTGCTTTGGGTTGTACGGAAATATAACAATATTATTTCTTCTAGTCCATGAACACAGGATATCTTTCCAGTTTTTATGTGGATTTTTTTTTCATCTACATTTTATAGTTTTATATGTGCAGAGTCTTTCACCTCCTGGGTTAATTTTATTTCTAAATATCTTATCCTTTTTTTCAGCTATCATAAGTGGTCTTTTTTTTTTTTTTTACCACTAAGTCTTTTATTTTTAATAAGTAGCATTGATATAGTAAAATCTTTTCTACGGTGAATAATTATTTGCATTTCTCCGATGATTAGAGACAATGAACATTTTTTCATGTATTTGTTGGCCGTTCATTTGTCATCGTTGGTGAAGTTTCTGTTCAAGTGTCTTGCCCACTTATAAATGGGGTTGTTTGCTCTTTTCTCGTTGATTAATTTGAGTTTTCTATTTATCAGCCCTTTGTCAGATGTATAACATGCAAAAATCTTCTCCCATTCTGAAGGTTATTTGTTTGCTTTGGTGGGTGCCCTTAGCTGTACAGAAGTTTTTTAGCTCGATCAGATTCCATTTATTTATTTTCAGTGTCTGACCCAGTTATTAACAGACTATGGACCTGTACCAGTCCATCGCCGGAGGGTTAATGACGACAGCTAAAAGGATTTGATTTTATGTAAAACCAAAGTTTTCTTAAGTAAACAATCTTTGGTTGACAATTTCTTTCTCACATTTTCGATATTTCCCAACAGCTTCATGTTGTTGATTTTTAAGTAATATTGAGTAAAAAAGGAGCCCTGAAGTTCTGGGTGGTAGAGGGAATATGTGGGCAGGCTTCACTATCTGTACCTTCCTTCATCTTCTGCATTAATTTTTTGTTTTGTTTTTGAGATGGGCTTTCATTATGTTGCCTAGGCCAGTCTTGAACTCTTGAGCTCAAATGGCTCAAATGATCCTCCGGTCTCAGCCTCTGGAGTAGGTGAAATTACTGGCATGTACCACGGCAGCCAGCTGTGGCTTGAATTTTTAATTTCTATTTTGACCTTTATGTTTTGTGACCTGTTTTCCCTTACTACCATCCTTTGTTCTTGAAATACTCTCCCTCCTACCACTTGAAGGAAAAAAAACAGCAGTAAAGACACAGCAGTATTAAAGCAGCTAGAGAAAATCAATAATGTTATAAATAGAGCACCCTGAAATTATTTTGGAAGGGCAGCACTCATTTGGATATATAAACTCTGAACTTCTTATTTCAAAATTGTTCATTAGTTTGTTGACGTATGTACATATTTGTATTTTTAGGAAACAAGATTGTTGGAGGTGTATGAGCACTTTTGCATGACTGTATAAATCGA
Organism: Otolemur garnettii; assembly: GCF_000181295.1. Lineage (NCBI taxonomy): Eukaryota > Metazoa > Chordata > Mammalia > Primates > Galagidae > Otolemur > Otolemur garnettii. Next base: position 23,659,710 of record NW_003852397.1, read on the forward strand.
TGTTTGTGTCATAGAAGAATGCTTCCCTCTGCCTTTTCCAGTGCCATCACGCCATTCATCAGAGAGACCAGTACAAAGAAATAGGGACAGATAAATATGAGGGAAGAGATCTAAGTAAGGACAGAGTGGCATGTGTCCTTAGAATTGAGAATAAGGTGTACTTTACTTTTAAAGAATAGCACCCTTTAGAAACTCAGTCAAACTACTTTAAAGATGCAGGGATATAGATGGAGCAGTTAGGAGGAAGTATCATTTCAGCTCAAGTAAATTGTTGGAGGACAGAAAGGTCAGGAGATATTCCAGGGAAAGAGCTTAGTCATGACAGGGAAGAAAGAATTAGAAACAGAAAAGAAGGTGGATTATCAGGAATGAAGTTACAGAAGGGAGAGAATGTTAATCAGATTTTTAGACAGACCTACAAACAAACAGCCCAGGCTTACACCATTCATGGGCCTGAGATCTGTCAAGACCAGCTCTCTAGGGCGCACTCTGGTTCCCTGGGTAGCCCATGGAGAGTGGCCGTTGTGGTCCCTGGCACTGTTCTGTAAAGTGAGGGGATGGGGATAAGAGACAGCTTGCCTCTCCACATCAGTAACAGCCTGTACATCAAGCTGCCTGCACTCAGGATTTCAGAGATTCATGCTTCTGTCTCTCAAAAGACTGCCATACACACCTGGCCATCGCAACTCTTATTAATGAGTCTGTGCCTTTATTTGCACTTGATCAGACGGAGAAATACGTTAAGTTAGCAGTGATGCTGATAGTGGTGGGACATGGGAGATATAGAGAGGTAAAAGGTAATTTTTTAGAAATAGAGAGATTAGAACATCTATATTCTGAGCCGTGACTAGTCACTGGACTTAACAGTGTTATCTTTTTTCCAAGGAACCAAGTTCACAGTCGTTAGAACTACAAGATCAACATTAGATAAACATGACATATGCTTATTTTTTATAGGTGTCACTGTTAGAAACCAGCTCCATAAAGGGATTCATGTTAGCTTCTTTTTCGTCCCTAGAGAGGAAAGCAGAAATGTAACAATGTTATTGTCACTTCTCACTAAAGCCAGTTGAGAATAAAACCCCACATGCAGGAAAAAAGGAAAAACTCTCAACTCCAACGACAACATTCATAACAATTTTCCTAATTTAAATCCTTTTCTTTTTGCTAAGGAGAAGCAGTTGTATTTTTTGTCATTAATAGAAAAAGGAACATTGCCTAAACAACCTTTTATAAATTCTTCTGGGAAAGCATATTACAAATAATTGAAAACAAACCTGATTCTGTGAAGTTGGCAGCAAATGTATAACAGAAAGCAATTCAGTCCTGGCCCCTGGAAGATTGATTAAATGTTTTCTTCCCTTCACCTTTCATTCACACTGAGTTTGTCCAGAGGAAAGAGGAAAAGAATGTGGTGAAACAAAAAGTCCACTGCGGACACGTAACTTAGAATAATGATCAATGACCTCTAATCAGCTATTTATTCAATTCTCTTAAGTATTAATATTTCTGAATATTAGCTATTCTGCACGGGTTCCTGCAGAAAATAAAGCCTTGAGTTTCAGCATGTCCTTACTCCCCGCCAGCTCTCCAACAGCACAAGCTGGATCAAGCTTCTGTGAGGGCTTGGCCCTGTAGCTTCCTGTGGTCAGAAGTTAGTCTGAGTCCAGCAAAGGAACAAGAACGCTGTGTACTCAGTAAGTCTACAGAAAACTTCATCTTCTGCCTGTGTGGGAGGAGAGGTCCCTTTGCGCACCCTGTTTCTTTGAAGGGACTAGAGACCCCTTGGTGCTGTACAGATGTCGAGGTGCACGGAGCCAACATCCTAGAAATCTAGTAAAAATAATTATGGTCCAACTCCATACAGCATAATGGGAGGAACCTGTGCTTAGGATACTGTTGACATGTATTGTAATTGCTCTGGTACTGTTAAGCTTGCAAAATTAACAGCAGACCTCCTCAATGAAATGCCTTCTTACAAGCGTGGTGTTTTGAATGATGTCTGGCCATCTGTGTATAGGCAGCGATGAGCTGCAAATCTGGGGTCCTCTCACATCACGTGCTTTTCCATTTTATTTTTCTCTTCTTATAAACTGCTGCCCAGATGTCAGTAGTTCTCTAACTTCCTCTTCCTGGTGCCTTTATGTTGTAGTTGATCATCTACTCTCATCTTGGCCCTAAAAGCTATCACATCCAGGGTTGAGACTACAGGCCACCCTGGAGCAACAGCCTCAGCCCAGGGCTTGCTTGTGTGAAAACTGGATACGGATGAAAAGACAAAACACAGGAAGGCTGGATGCCCTTGTCTCCCATGGACATTAAAACATTGTGGCAATTTCAAGATCATCCTTCCTCTCCCTGGTGGGTGGAAACTTTGTCCCCACTGTCTCAGGCTGTCCAGGTTGGTAATAAAGGGTGGAGCACATCCTGTTTGGCCAAGAGACACTGTCATCGGCTTTATTTTTCTTACTCTTTCAAGAGTAACAACAGCTAACAATAGTGGTTCCTGTGTGGTAGGTATTATTCTAATGACTTCACATACCTTGTTTCTGTCAATATACCACACAGTATTTTAAGATAGATATTGGTGATATAGGGTCCTCTGTTCAGAGCTGGACAGGGGCTTCTGTTTTCTAATCCTGGGAAAAGAGGCCTTTCCAGGCCTGATTCTCTGGACTCGAGCAAGATCAGGGAAAAGCATCCTGATCTCATCTGGTAGTTCCCCCAGAGAGTGGAAACATACACCATGCTGTTTCATTGGGTCAGAGACTGCAGGACCTCATCCATTTGCTCCTATATTCGTTTGCTAATAGACATGGACAGAATGTTTTCTGTCTGTGGGCTCCTGGCCAAGTGCCACAGACATTCCCAAGGCCCCCTGCTCCCAGCCAGTATGTGAACCCCTAGACAAAAGCCCATGGGGGGCTTCCCCCATAGGTCTCTCCCTCTGCTGCCGCTACCTGGGGTTCTGTTGCTCTCCTTTCCTCCTCTAGTCCTTTTTCTACAATAAACTCTCTCCTGTCACATAGCTGTGTGGTGTTTGGGCTCATTCTTCAAATCCCCTGCATCAAAGATTCAGGCTAAGTAGAAATTTTGTTAAAATTAGTATTTGCCATTTACAGAGAAAACTGAGGCACAGAGAGATTAAATAAATTTCCTAAATTTACACAGGCAATAAATGGAAGAGCTGGAATTGGAACATAAGCAATCTATCTCCAACTCAATATATGTGATCTTAACACCATAGTTAAGTCTCTGTGCATACCCTCCCCCACCCCCACACACAAACACCTACATACAAGCAGTTACACAAAGCATCAAGTACCCAGGGGTGGTCGATATTACAAGAGCATACCTATACAAACACCCTTGTAGTCTTACACCCAGATTCAGATTTAGAAACCCAGCAAAATGAAAATGAATCTGTTCAGATAAAGAATTTTATTCTGCAAAAATAAATTTAATTTTTTTTGTTTATTTTTTTATTCCTTGTGCAATAAAAAAGTCATAAAATTGAAGAGATAAGACCTGCCGTTTCCTCTGGCAGAGGGAGGCTAAGGGTTTAGAGTGATAGACCACATGATTTCACTTGGAAACATAGAAACTTGACCAGCTCTGGATATTCAATTTCACTCTACAGACAGAAGTGAAATTAAGCAGGAAAGAGTAAATAAATAAGAGATAGGTGAAGAATAAGTAATGATATGGAAAGAGAGGTAAGGAAATTAGTAACATGAAAACGAAACTAAGAGGAGGGGGAAAGGTGAAAAAAGTTGGAACATTCAGAGGATGTTAAAATACAGGTGAGAGTAGGGAGTCAGTAGGCAAAGGTCAGGGGTGGGAAAGTGACACTCATGGGGACTGTAGTTTACACATGCACAATGCTGGGGACGTTAGAAATATAGTTAGCCTATGGAACATGATCAGTCTAGAGGAGCTTGTGTCTACGTTCAAGTTCAATCTCTTCCCTGATATTAGTATGACTCCCTATTTTAAAGTCTCTGGCAACTTGCTATTTGAGTACCAACCTCTCTGAACATAAAATCAGTTGAGATTTCCAACAGCCATCTCCAAACGCTGCTTATATACAGTTGGGAGAAATTGTAAATTAATAACTTTATACAGCTTTTACTTCTGTACTTGTAACATACACATGCGCACACTTACACACTATCCCTCGGGGGGACCCTGGAGTCAGAGGATGAGAATGAAAGGGGCTGAATTTCTCTTTCAAGTATGTGTCTGGGTTGTGTTCCAATCTAATGACACAAGATCTGGCATTGTATTTATACCTCGTGCTCCAAGATTTTATTTTAATTTTAAACAAGTGTTCCCACACGGGAACTGAAAACAAAACAGGAAAATGTTGCTCAAGTCTCCCTTTGTGTTGTTTTCCATGTCTTTCAAGCGTACTGATTGTTCTGTCTCCCCAATGTAGGTCATTGTACTCTGAGTGGCTTTTTTTTTTTTACTCTATCAGGACTTTGTCTAATAGCTCTCCACATTAAGGGAGATTATGTGTTAGTTTCACAGATACTTATTTTTGGTGTTAAGATATTTTCTTTTTTCCCCTACAATTTGAAGTTTTATAATTTGGAATACTTCCTATCTTCTAGAATGTACTATAAAGTATACATGTTTTTGAACACTGGTGAATGGTTTGCACTTACTAAAATACTTAAATAGTAAACCTGTCATTACCAATTTCATTTGCTATGATGCTAATTAAGACTTTAGGAGTTGTTTCTTTTCTGGATACGCAGGTTTTTAACCTTCAACTCTTAGGCACGTTTCTGGTTTTGGTCAGCACAGAGCTTTGTTTCCATTGACCGGAAGGGGCTTTTGCTAATATGGATCAATGCCTGAAGGTGTTATCAGGTCTGGGATTCTCCTTTGTCGCAGTGCTCACTGCTACTCTACTCCAGGTCGCTCTGGTCCCTCCCAGAAGGCCTGGGTACCATCTGATCTAGACGTGGGTCCTGAGTGGTGACCTGGGGCCTGGTAAGCAACCTACCCCAGGAACTCCAGAATGGATAGGCCTGGAAGGAGAAATCCAGCACAAATTTATGAAGAGAAGCAAGAGCAGGGGAAATAAAACAGTAAAGACAATTTCAAAAATTCAAGAACAGGACAATAAAGAGAAGATGGAGTTAAAATGCTGGATCTGTCATTGACAGGATTGGAATGGAAGCCCAAGTCAGATGGAAGGCTAACGGGAAGGTGCATAAAACAGGCTCTCACAGGCGGGGAGCTTTCTGTTTGTAAGTCTTCATATAATGCCCACATTAGCAGCTGTTTTTTATTCAAGAAAGGTGGTATAGTGGTGAGCATGTTCAGTGAACGTAGACTAGAACTGGAGCACATCCTAGCTATATGAACTTAGCCATACTTGTTACAATTAGAAAAATTAAAAAATAGCCGGGTGCTGTGGCAGATGCCTGTAGTCCCAGGTACTAGGGAGGCTGAAGCAAGAGAATATCTTGAGCCCAAGAGTTTGAGGTTGCTGTGAGCTGTGATGCCATGGCACTCTACCCAGGATGACAAGGTGAGACTCTATCTCAATTAAAAAAAATGACATAATAATAACACTGACCTTGTGAGGATGTTGTAAGAATTAAATCAGTTAATATTTTGTGAGTTAGTGCATACAGATCACATCCAAGAGTGTCTGATATCCAGTAATTATGAAATCATAACCACCGTTGTTTTTACGTGCAAGGTCTTGTCTATTTCAAAGGGATTTCTGAAATAGCTATGAAGCTGGAATAGATGACTAATGGTTCTGTTCTCTTAAGCTGCCTCTGGTTGGGGCACACCCAAAACAAAATTTGTAGCAGTGCAAATGTTTGAGGAGAGTGAGAGAACTTTGTATGATTTCTGCCCCCCTGAATTGTTCTGATGCTACTCCTCCAACTCTCTCTCCTGGCTGTGAATTTTAGAGGATGACTCTATTCCTATACAGTGTAAGGCTGACAGCACAAAGATTTAGCAAAGACATCTGTATTTGATAAAATGCAAATGGGAAATTCCCAGAAGAGACTGAGAAAAATCTATTTTGACAACTCTGCTTTTTATCTATGCAAATATTATATACTTTAACTGGAGAAAGAAAACCACAAAGATAAATGAAATATATTTTCAACTTGGAATACTTTTTCATTATTACTAGAAAATGTTTTAAAACATATATACGGTGAAGGCCTAGTGTGGTGGTTCACATCCATAATCCCAGCTCTCTGGGAGGCTGAGGGTGGGTGGATTGCCTGAGCTCAGGAGTTGGAGACCAACCTGAGCCACAGCGAGACTCCATCTCTAAAAATAGCTGGGCATTATGGTAGGTGCCTATACTCCTCCCTACAGGGAGCTGAGGCAGGAGAATCGCTAGAGCCTAAGAGTTTAAGGTTTCTATGAGCTGTGACACCACAGCACTCTACCAAGGGCAACAAAATGAGACTCTGTCTCAAAAAAGAAACAAACAAACAAAAACATATCTAAAGTGAACTGTTATATATCAGGGTACTAGGGTCCTCCTTTTAGAGCAAAAATGGGGGGTGGAGGGTGAAATTTTAGTTTAGTAATAGTTTTCCTTGTGAAAATTCAAGCACTTAGTGGTCAGTGTTTCTTTGATAGCCATCATCAGTGTGAACAACACCAAGATCTTCCATTCAATTATGATGGATTACAGGACACCCATAAGGGCATGTTGCAGATGAAACTAACTTAAGCTTACCTTGGGTGAGGGGCTTAAAATTAAATGCTTTGCTGGATTGCTTTGAGTGGCACAAAGCAAGAGAGCAAGAAGACCACCAGAAGCTTTTTGAAAGGAAGGACCATACCAATTTTGAGACTTTGGGAAAATTGGAATTCTTAAAGCAGCTGAGACTGTTTCTATTTTTGAACTTCCTAAAAACTTAGTCCTTCTGTGTGTTCAGTAGTTCCATAGTAGTTAGAAAGCACTGCCTCATAAAATCTACTCTTGGCACACACACACACAAGTTCCAACTGACTCTAATACAAAATGAGAGGGAGGGAGGGGGGAGAGAGAATGGAATATACACTCTTCTTTGACCAGCAGAGAAGCTGCACAAATCTTTGATGTAATATTGTAAGTAGTTTTACTACAAAAGGAAGAAAAAAAAACCTAAGATGACAAATAATCTTTAAAAAGAACTCCTTCTCTTGTTATGCTGTAATTTATTGGTGAGTGTTGCTTTGACAGTGAAGAATCTGTTTAAACATTTTGTGGAAGGCAAAGCTTTCATTCAGACATACAGTGTAAGACCTATAATTCTAACAAATAGGAGAAAAGCAATGTAAGTTCCAGGGACACTTGAAACCAAGTAAGTATCCGAAGCAAAAGACTTGTTGTTTTTTATAGTGAAAGATCTGTTAAGACTAAGCTCAAGGGTAGAGTTGTCAATGACACAGTCTTGTTCGTTAGACGGTTCATTAAGCCAAGATTTCCCTGTCTTCTTGGAATAGGTTAGTTACAGAAGTTGAGGTTGCACACAGTTCTTGACATTTTTATCATTAAAAGCCTTACTTTTCTAGCAGTTCACTAGTCACTAACTACTGAAGAGTAGTGTTTTTGTTTGGGCTTATAAACTTCTAATGATAGTGGCATATTTATTAAAGATCTTCCAGATTAATTCAGTGTATTATGTATTACATGAAGGGAAAGTCTGGTTAGTAGGAATATTATGATACTTGAAGGGATATATTAATTACACTTGTATATTCCATTATTTTTCTCTTTAGAAATGATTCCACTAGTGTTTTTAATTACTTTTTATTGATTTACCCAATCTATAGAGATACCTGTAAAATATTTTTATGTGTACTTGAACTACCGCAACTTTAAAAATGATGTATTGTGTGATGATAAACAAACTCACACTAAAATTTATGATGCACATTTAATAAGTGGAATTTAAAATCTAATTAAAATGTATACAAAGTCAAATTCTAAATGATAACATGCAATGCACAAATTATAAGTGTTTTATTGAGGAGAAAGTTAATTCACTGGCAGTCCTAGGCCAGTCTGTACTATTTGGGCACTGATATTGATTTATTCATTCAACAAGTAATTATTGAGAATCCGTTATGTACTACTCAATATGTTAAGCACTGTGGGTTTACTATAAATAAGACAAAGTTATTACCTCACTGTATTCATAGTCTAGTAGCAGGCACAAGTAAACAGGCAATAGAAATGGAAGAGAGAGTCAAGGGAGCTTGGGGAATTCACAGGAGAAATGACTAGATCACGGAGGCATGTGCAGAAGAATGGAATTGACATTGGGGCCAAATCCTAAAAGATGTGCACAGTGCATCCGTGTAAAAGGGGAGCAGTGCAGAAACAGCGGGTGTGTTTGAGAAACAGAGACTATGGCATAAAAAGGGAAATGACCACACAACAGGCATCCAATCAATGTTTTTGAATGAGGAATGACTGATGGATGACAGGAATGAGAAATACTGAGAGGTAAGGCGGACCAGAGAAGAAACTCCGAGAGGCCAGCATGTGTTTTAAGCCTTCGGTGGACCTAATTTTCTGAATGTGCAAATAAGCAATGCTTGATTGAATAAAAATAATTCTAAAATGACAACCGGTATTTGAAGAAAATAGCAAAATGTGGAAAATGAAAAGAAAACTCTGCCTGTAGAGTAGGAGATAATGTCTAGGAAAAGATTGAGTCTATAATCCTCTATGTGTTCGGTAAGGCCCTAAAGATTTTTGGTGGGGAAATCTCTAGACTGAAATGTTTCAATATTTTAGCAACCTGTATTATAAATGACATGGTATGCAAATTTTATTATTTATCCAGTATTTATATTACTCATGCATTGCTCATGTGTTCATACATTTTCATATTTTTATAATATTTCAGGATAACCTGATAGTGTTTTGATATGATAAGATTTTAGAAGTTATAATAGAACCTTTCTGATAAAGTAGGTTTTTTAGACAAGTATTCAGTTACATATAACAAAACTAGTAATGATTCATAAAGATTATAATACACTTCATACCAACTTTTCTGCTGAAGCGGGGTAATGTGTAATTGTTACTTAGTTGTGGTTACTGAATTATCCATAGGGTTTAAATAATCTATTATCCTAATATTTCATTTATTTTTCATTGGCTCTCTTATAAAAGTTAAGTTTTGGATTTATAAGTTGGACAATGAAATAGCTGGGAAATGATTTGCCCATGGAAGGAATTAACCAAAGGATAAAGTGCACTCTGCTCTAGTTAACAAAATTAAGTGGAACAGTTCTTAAGTTCAATTCCATTTTATGCTTCAGAAAACACATTTATGTGTTATTCTCAGCTAAAAACATCCTGTCCAAATGGAACTCCCTTATAATAGAAAATAAAGTTAACTAATATTTAAGTATTATCAGCATGCACAGTAGACTTAGATATAAGGAAAGCATGGGTCAAAGCTATTAATTTCTTAATTTCCTCTAAATCAACTTACTTTAAGTAGTTGGCTAGAAAAATCTATGAAGGATTACAGACTTTAATTTCATCTTGTGGAAATAGCATATTCAAAGATTTATTCATATAAGAGTATAATCGTATAAATATAATAAAATGAAAAAATTCTACTTTTTCTCTGAAATTGCTTTTTAGATAGAAAGCTAACTTTGCCAAACATTTGGAAATTAATAAGTTTCATTTATTCAAAAGTTTTTACTTAGCATTTAATTTTTACAAGATGCTATCCTATGTGCTGGGGATTAGATCAATTAACAACATGATAAAAATCCTTCAACTCCCGGGACTCAAGTCCTAGTGGGTGGAGAAACAAGTAACAGTACTTGCCCAGGTGGGAGATGATGTAAGGTTGGCCCCCAGCGGTTTTAATGAAGGTGGTATGTGCTGGGATGCTGAGTCTATTTTGAAAGTAGAGCCAACAAGATTTGCAGAGAGAGTTGATGTAGAATGAAAGAAAACAAAAGTAGCCAAGCAAGAGTCTAAAATGTTGATTCCAATTTAGTGCGATTGAGAAGATTAGGGATGAAGATCAGGAACTCAGTTTGAAATGCCTGTTAAACAGGTGAGTGAATTTAGCAAGTAGACAATGGATGTCTGCATTCTGACCTGGAGAGGAGTCACGCCCGGAGAATTCAATGTGGGAGGCATCAGTAGAAATGGTATTTACAGCCCTGAGCTTTGATGGTGTTACCAAGTGAGTACACATGGCCAAGGACTGAGCACTGTGGGGCTCTAATATTAGAAAGTCGGGGAAGAGCCAGCTAGTTGTGAAGGAGAATGGGAAGATGTAGCTGGAGAGATAGGAACAAGGCAAGGACAGTGTGTTCTGGGAGTCAGTGGAGTAATCTGTTGTTTTAAACACTGCTAATAGGTTCAGTATGGCGAGGACTGAAAGTGGGTCATTTTACTCAGCTATGTGAAGGACACTGGTGACTTTTCCAAGAGCAGTCTCAGTGGAACAAAGAAAGATCAGTGGAATAATAGGAGTACTGAGAAGGAATAGATCAAAATGTACCTATTTACTGGCCAAAGCCAGACCCCAGAGTCTTTACTCTGTGCTGGAAAAACAATAATACACTCTTGCACTATCCCCAGGCCCTAAGCTTCCCACAGCTTACCTCCCTTCCCCAACATATACAGTGAGCCTTCTATGGGTACCACACTCATTACTTCAACCAACCTCAGATCAGAAATATTAAGCAAAAATTGCATCTGTATTGAACACGTGCAAGTTGTTTTCTTACCAGCATTCCCTAAGCAATATAGTATTACAACAATCTATACAACATTTACATTGTGTTAGATATTATAGGTAATGAGGAGCTGATTTAAAGTATACAGGAGGATGTACGTAGGTTATATGCAAACACTATACCATTTTATATCAGGGACTTGGGAGTTCACAGGTTTTGGTATCCAAGGGGGTCCTGAAACCAATCCCTTATGGACACTAAGGGATGACTGTACTATTTTTTTCTTATTTTCAGAGTCTAAAATAAAAGAGATTAGGTTCATTTTTCAAGGTGATATTCATCATCTTTTTTTTTCCTCTTTTATTGAGATACAGTCTCACTCTGTCAACGTAGGTAAAGTGTCCTGCTATCAGCTCCCAGCAACCTCAAACTGTTGGGCTCAAGCAATCCTCTTGCCTCAGCCTATCAAGTAGCCAGGACTACAGACACCTGCTACAACTCCCAGCTAGTTTTTTCTTTTTCTTTCTTTTTTTTTTTTTTTTTTTTTTTTTAGTAGAGACAGTGTTTTGCTCTTCCTCAGACTGGTGTGGAATGCCTGAGCTCAAGCAATCCACCCCCTCCTCTTCCCAGAGTGTTGGGATTACAGGTGTGAGCAACTGTGCGTGGCCTTATCTCCATAATCTTAACTACCTTCCCTAAACTAATATCATATTATCATTATTGTTATTATTATTTTGTTGTTGAGACAGAGTCTCACTTTGTCACCCTGGATAGAGTGCTGTGGTGTCACAGCTCACAGCAACCTCAAACTCCTAGACTCAAGAGATTCTCTTGCCTCAACCTCCTGGGTAGCTGGGACTTCAGGTACCCACCTAACACCCAGCTATTTTTATAGACAGGGTCCCTACTCTTGCTCAGGCTAGTCTCCAACTCCTGAGCTCAAGGAGGACACTGGTGATGGAGTCCAGTGGACTGGAGTCCACTGCCTTGGCCTCCCAGAGTGCTAGGATTATAGGTGTGAGCCACCACGCCTGGCCCCACTAATACCATATTAAACATGATTGGCTATAAGACGTTTCCAGATGTCTCAGCCAATTCTTACCTATAAATTCTTTGACCACATCTATAGGTAGCTAATTTCAACCTGGCACATAGGGATTGAGTGTTCTATAATATCTCCTGGGGTCTGCTTACTTTCAACTTGTTGTACTAGGATTTTAAAATGTTCTAAGGGTGTAGACTACACACCAAGTTGTCGGCTGCACACTTGGGCTTCTCATTTCAAGTTTCTGAGACTTACTGAAGATCTCCCAGCAGTTTTCATTCTCCCATCCATCTGTTCACTCAACAAACTTTGACCATTGAGGAGGGTTTTAGGACTATCGCTCTTCCAGCCTTCTGGAGCAAATGTAGCAATATGAATAGACAAGCATAATAATAAGGGGCAATTATCTCTACTAGAAATATGAGTATTTTCTGGATAAACTACTTTGAAAATGTATTCTAAAGAAAAAAATGCCTCCAAGTCCCAGAGGTCTTATCCATCTGCAAGGAAAACATAATTTGCATAGTATACCCACACTAATAAAAACAGAATTAGGTGGGTGAACAGAGTGTAATAGTGACTTAGTCATTTAGTTATAAGATGAGGTTTTTTTCCTCCTTCATTTGCCAACTCATTTCAAAGCAAAGTGTAAGTTTAAAATCCAAAAACCAGTTAATAATCATAGGCTGATATTTTCAGTTTTAATGAGTGCCTGTGACAGCGTGAACACCCACCCACCCACACGTCTGTAATAGAAACCATTTCAGGAGACATTAGACGGCCACAGATTTCCCAGGGCCTCACAGCAAGGCAGTGGCGGTCTCGGGGATTGATACTTTTCATCTTCCTGGAGGATGGACATGCTCCAGTTGTCACCCCATAGGAAATCAGGAAGTATGCGAAGCTCAACTTTACAGCAGACTTGGAATTATACATCATTGTGCCAGTGGAAATATTCTATCCAATATTATGATTTATTTTGAAAGGGAGTAGAAAAAAATTTTTTTAAAAAGCATTGGAAGGAAGCTGCACACAACATGGCCAAACAGCTGGCTGGTTTTATATCCCAGAAACAGCTTGGGACTAACTATGCTCACAAGATCTCTTGGCAGAGCTGCTTGATGAAAATACCAAAGCTGTGAAGAGAAGTGTTCTTTTGCTGAATCCTTCATGTAGCTATCATCTGGTTTATTAACCTAAATTAGAATATGTACACTTTCTTAAAAGAAAGTCTTTGTATGTTTAACTGAGGAACTTCCGGATTCCTTACACAACACACACGTGGTTCACCACAACATTAATGTCAAATAAACCTTAATAATTTTTCAGAAATTGTCATCCTAGACATGTAGTGGTCTCCTTTATTTCAAAGACCATTCTGGGGGTGGGGGACAGTCAAGCGAAAATGTGGTAGGAGTTTAAACATGAATTCAAAGGCCCTGGTGACTTTTCTGGATGCCAAAATTAACCTCTAAGAGAAATTGATCGTAATGACTTCATGCATCTATTTATTCACTCTTTTAACATTTAGCTGATATCCCCTTAAGCAATAAAGACAACTTAATTTTAAACATATTTCTGGCTCATCTGCTTGATGCCATAATTGTGGAATATGCAAGATCTATTTTACTCTTTTAGAATTTCTTCTATTTAGAGGGCATTCAGGGTTTTGAAATTCGGTATTTTGGGAGACCTTGCTGCTGTCACCCCTAAATGGTTTCATTCAATGAATTCATTCTTTCCTGAGTATCCAGGGTAGAGTCAATTAGCTGGGAAATTTCATATTTTTATCATGAGGCATTTTGAGTTTATCCTTTGCGACATCAGAATTCATTTCTCATCTCAGAGTTTGCCGTATTTCTCTAGTGACTCAAGTAGTTATTGGCAGTCAGTTTGTAAAAAGCTCTCTGGGATTATCTAAATGCAGGATGTTAGGAATGGAAATACATATCATTGCCTCTCCTGTCAAAAAATGTAATTAACACACATGATATATCATCTTGCAAAAGTGGATGAAAATTTCAGTGGGTTGACCTTGAGCCTTACCTCCCCAGTGTTTGCACTAACTATACTCTCCCTGAACATCTCCTGCCCCACCACAGGACTCTTTCTCTCTCTCTTTTTTTTTCTCTAGCTGTGTGTTTTCAGTTCAAAATCTACCAGCCATTTTTGATTTCTTAAACAATTTTTATTTGATTCCATTTATGGCATACGTTAATATTCCATTTATATTGCACCAAAAAAAGTGAGAATGTGTACTTCTTTCTATTAGTATATCAAGCACTTCCTCATTCTTTTCTTATCAGTATATGTAATTCATTATATAGCTGCATAATTTATCTAACCAGCCCCACACTGATGAATATTAGGTTGTTTTCTAAACTTTTGCTATGACCAAAATATGCTGAAAGAATAATATTGTCTTTGTCAGTTCAGACTGCGTAACAAAATTCCATAGACTGTGTGGCTTATAAACAACAGAAATTGACTGACTTCTCACAGTTCTAGAGGCTAGAAATCTGAGATCAGGGTGACAGCATATTTGGGTTCTGCTGAGTATGCTCTTCCTGTCTTGCAGACTGCTGACTTCTCACTGTATCCTCATATGGTGGAAAAACAGACAGCTAGCTCTTTGGCCTCTTCTTATTAGGGCACTAATCCTATCCTTGAGGGTTCCAACCTCATGACCTATTTACCTCCATAGGTCTCACCTCCAAATATTATCACATTGAGATTACAGTTCCAACATACGAATTTAGGAAGAACACAAGCATTCAATCTGTTATATATATTCAGTCCATATGTAATATAATATCTGTATTATTTTCAATATATAGCATAATTCTCAGAAGTGGAATTGCAAAGTAAAAAATCCTATGCATTTCTAATTTTGAGAGTTATTGCTAAATTGACTTTCTTGAGTTTGTGCCATCTTACACTCATACCCATAAATATAGAAGGTATGTCTAAACCCCTATGTCTTCCCATCAGTATTACTGATATTTGGGTGTTTCCTGATCTGAAAAAATGGAGAGCTTATCAAAGTGCTTTTAATGAACATTACTCCTATTATTTGTCCATTTTTTGTGTTATGGTGTTGTTCTTTTTCTTTGTTGATTTTTAGGTGTACTTTTGGTATTAGGGGCATACTTCCTTTATCTGTGATAGGAATCCTTTTCATCAAACAATTTGTCCCTCATTAGAATTCTCTGCTCTGGAGAAATCCTTGTGAGATTATGTCAGTCATGTGCATATTTAGAAGGCAGTTCCTTGGTAATTTCTCCCAATTTTTGGCATGGAAAATGATCTGGTTCAATCCTTCTGGTGTCAATTGTGCTTAGTTATTTTTCTAAAAATTTATAATTCTTTTCACTATTTTTGTACAGTATATTTTTCAGGGTGTGAAAAATACCTTACCAAGTATTCTTGGTAAAATTTTGTCCTCTTGGTTGAACAAAAACTAACAAAGTTATAAAATAACAAGGAAAAACAACCTATCAAAGTCTCTCATCATGATTATAGATTTTTCTAATTTTTCTTGTAATTTGTCATTTTTCCTCTCTACATTATAAGGCTACATAGTTTGCTACTTTCAACTACAGAATTAGTTTTAAAGCTTCCAGTAGATTCTTGCTTTTATCTGATATTTTGTAACATTTTTAACCAAGTTTTTTGAATTTTCACTGTATACCAGATTTTTAAATAATTTAGGGCACAATGCTTTTCAGAAAAGAAATGATTAAATTAAGATTTTAGGAAAATACTCGGAAAGTCAAGTTGACAGACTGCCTTGGAACACAGGAATATAGATGATTATAGGATACAGAGAATGCCTAGAATACAAGCAAATGGATTTCATGTACACATATTCAAAGTACCAGAGCATCCCTGAATTACTTCACTAGATTCCAGTGAGTAAACACGAGCCTGGATCTGCGTAACTGAGACAATGGGAACTTATCTTTATTTTTCCAAAAATAAAGAAAGAAAATCAGATATTTAATTTGGGGTACACTTAATGGTTATATTGTTTTCCTCATTGTGTAGATTCACATTTCTTTAATCAATGGAAGACCAAGTGCTGATGATCCTTCCCCTGAACTTCTGGAATTTACCTCTGCTCGCTATATTCGCCTGAGATTCCAGAGGATCCGCACCTTGAATGCTGACTTAATGATGTTTGCCCACAAAGATCCACGAGAAATCGACCCCATTGTCACCCGACGAGTAAGTTTATGAGGAAATATGGGAGCCTGTGAATGAGACTACTCCTGTATTCCTCATTGTCTGATAAAGAATTTAAAAAGAAATATTCCAGTGATTTATAGGTGAGGTTGTTGTCAATCATTATTATTTACTTTTTAAATTTTCAATCCTTTTCATTACTAATAATAATTATTTAAAGTTCAACAGACTTTACTTTGTTCAGATCATAACTTTGACACTTAACAAGTGTGTATCACTTAACAAATGTTTTAACATTCTTAAACTTTAATTTCTCTTTTTTGTAAAATGATGATCATAATGTCCAGTCCATAAATCTTATTTTTGAGGACTATGTTACAGTTTGTTACTATAGATAATCTTCATTACCATTATAATTGGCTTTGAGGAGTTACTACTAGAAGTTCACGGGCTTTGAAACATTTTTGGCTACAATCCACATGAAGAAAATACATTTGATATCATGACTCAGTACATACACACACACACACACACACACACTGAAAGAGAGAGAGAGCACGCACAATATCTGCATGAAATCAGCTAGTAATCTTGTGGAAATACAGATTCTGAATCAGTAGGTTCTAGAGCAGGCATCTTCAAAGTATGGCCCATGGGCCACATGCAGCCCGCGTAAGACATTTTTCTGGCCCGCCAGGTGGTTTTGCTGCCGCTGCCTGTCCTGCTTAGCAGCCGGCTCGTCCCAGGGCTCATAGTCTGGCCCTCCAACAGTCTGAGGGACAGTGAACTGGCCTCCTGTTTAAAAAGTTTGAGGACCCCTGTTCTAAAGGGCTGTGACTCTACAATTCTAAAAAAATGCTAGAAAGTTTCCAGGTGATGTTTATGTTGCTGGTCTCTGGACCATCTTGTCTAATCAAATAATTTGGTTTTGTGCTTCATTAATGAATCATAAGCTATAGAGTAAAAAAAGCTCTACACTAGGGGAAAATTAATTCTACATGCTCTTTTATTTTTCTTTACAAATTAAATATCAATGGAACAATTAAAGCATCTTTAGACACGGGAGCTAACAGAAGTGTCATCCTCCAGTGTGAAATCACAGTTTGTGGGATTATGATACACATGGCCAACCCAGGTTGCTATGAGTGATAACTGTGCTTCTTCCTGGCTACCCACTGCCACATTTACTGGTTTACGTCACCTCCCAAGTGTGCCACTATGCAGCCAAGACATTATTACCAAGGAGTCGATTCAGCCATAAATCCATAGAGCAAATCCATGTTGTCAGGGTGTCTACTGTATGACTAAAGGTACAGGTAAGAAAAGGGATTAAAAGCACTTCTTTCTAGAATGATCTCAATAAAGTCAGACCACAGCTGCCAACTGCCAAATTGCTAAACCAGTAGGCTGAATCTTCACAGTTCCTGAATGCTCCTCGCGTATTTTCTCTCCTCATTATTTAACTTCCCCACATCTAGCCTCTTCATCATTACCAAGTAGCTTCTAAAGTTTTAGATATTTCCATGCAACATACGTCAGATGTTTTAGTGCCCTGTATTTTCCAAACCTGAAATAATGCTACCTGGTGTTATATTTCAGCATTTTGCAAATTGTCTCATGCAAAACTGATCATTATTTTATAGCAATGCTTATATTCTTGTTTTAAAAAAACACTTTTAATTTTGCCATAACTTAAAAATATACACTGAGGAAGACTGAATAATATTGAAGGGAAATTTAATCTTTTCTGACAGTGTATCTATCAGAGGGGGAAAAAAATCAATGAAAATAAATTAGTGTTCTTTTTATCATCTTTTGTAGGAGGCAGAGTGGGGGCTGGGGTGCACATCTATTATTTATAACTTTATTGTGCAAGAGCCTCTAAAATGGGGCAGAAGTCAACATATAAATATGTTTTTTGAAAGTTCTCAAGTTCAATAAACACTACATGTAAATTTAAATATATATAAAACTAGGATATTGAATTTCAGCTCCTCTTCATGGCTCAAAAACAAAGCATTATCCATTTATATTGAAAATAGATTTCTCAATTTTAAAAAGCATGCTCAAATACTACAGTATCAGCTTTCTGAGGCAATATCTCCATTTGTGTCTCTATTATTCAGTGATGAAGTTAAGTGGGGCAAAAAAGAATTTTAACAGCAGCTAACTTCCTAGTAAGTTCCCTTAGTTCAAAGTCTAGGCGTATCAAAGAAGATAATATAATGAAAATATTTAAAAGCTACTATATCCACATAACAAAAGTAAACAAAAGAAAGAAGAAAAATAAGTAACTTGAAAAAAGAGGATTTGAAGTCAAGGAGTTCAGGGTTTTGGCTACCTATTCTTGCTAAATCTATTTTTCTTTCATTTTATAATTGGAATATAGCACTATCTACCACTATAATGGTTATTGGGATGTGATCATGGAAGGTGCCCTGACAATTATAAAATGCTATATATATGTATATATTAAAATTGTGAAAGTACTTCATTTTACATTGTAATTATAAATAGTCTTTAAAATAGCTGAGTGGTTTAACATCATAAGGCTATATTAACTTTGTACAGGAAGGTAGTTATATGGATCTTTGAACATAATAATAAAAAAAAAGAAAGTGGTCTGTAAAACAAAGAGTTACTTTTACTTTTTTTCTTATATGGTTAAGGACTATATCATGATATGCACAATTTCTTTCTAATGTTGTTGGTTCTTTTCAAATCCATCCTGTGAAAGAGCCTGCGTAAGATTTCTGAGCACTGAGGTTCCTATAGTCACAATAAAAGGTGTTCTTGCAAGAAACCACGTAAAGCAACATTTACAAAGAACTGTTGTCCTCAGCCCCACTCTTGGCAGCAAGGGCTCTACCGTGCACTTGATGAGAAGGAAATTTCTAAAATGCCCACCTGACATACATTAGAGGCATTCTTGGCCTGGGCTCTGATTACAAAGTGAGGAGTCACTTGATCCATTTTATGAGCTCCCACTTGTCCTCGAGTAACCCAAATGTGCTTCCCAGTAAGGATAAAAGGGCAGAAAATAAAGGTTTTCACTGAGTGTTCTCCTGTGCTACTTTCACCTTGCAGTCATCTTAACAGGATTTCTCCCCGGATTGCTTTTTGCAGTATTACTACTCAGTCAAGGATATTTCCGTTGGAGGGATGTGCATCTGCTATGGTCATGCCAGGGCTTGTCCACTCGATCCAGCGACAAATGTATGTATATTTATAGAATGCTTAAGGCGAAACGCAGCCCTGAACTGTAAAATGTTTCATGAGAGTCTTTGCTGACAGGGAACGCTGTGAATGGGTATTAGGTCCCCACTTAGACGGTGCAGCAGAAAGCCATGCCAGGGTGAAATCAGAGCTGGCAGTTAGGATGATCGACTTTGAAATCCGCCATCATGGTATCAAAAAATAAATTAGTTTTTTTTTTTTTTTTTCCAAAAAGAAGTCTCCAAACTGCTCTATCTATTTTGAGACCTCGCTAACTCTGACAGCATACTGGATGATTTAGCTTTAGAGAATGCCCACCATCAATCAACCTGACCATTTCTTTTAAAATTTTTAATCACAAAATTCATGCAAACAAAAAAACTGTGCATGGAAGTAAATATACAAACAGCTGTGAACTAGCGGGCTAAGGCAGGACAGGGGCTATGTGGAGTGGGGTGGAAGAGAATTCAGGAGAGCACTCACAGTGCCACGCCAGAAAATGCTGGAATGCTTTGGGGTGGAATTTTTCATTAATGACAGCAAATTAAATCAACATAACCTAAAGGAGAAGATGAATAAGCATCAGTTTTTCCTGTCATAAACAGACCAGGGAAATTCAAAATCGTCTACTTCACAGGATTTGGAAAAAACACATTGAATAGTGAGCTTGGTGAAGACAGGTGGGGATATCTTTCTTTCCTTAGCTAAAATTGTGATACAAATGACATTACACACTCAAAGCTGGTTTCTGATTAATGGATTGAAATGCTGTCTCCTAGGAAGAGTCAAGTGCCCTGGCATGTTTTTACGGCAAAGCTGTGGTGCTGCATCCCCCATGGTCTGGGTATTCCCCATAAATTGCACCCATGAGCAGTGTGTCCTAAGCTTTGAGAGCCCACAAGGACCCTTGGAGGGCCAGTTCCATGTGGCAAATTGAAACTCTACTCAGAGCGCGCGCGCGCGCGCGCGCGCACACACACACACACACACACACGGGAGATTTGCTCCTGGGAACATTAGATTTCTGTCCCACCTCTGTCCTTAGCTATCTACTAATCAACTCCCTCCTCTTTGGCACATCCCAAAATGTTAACAGCACTTTAAAGATGCACCTTGGATCCCCCAAACATGTAGATCCCTCGTCAGGAGAATTCAGTCTTCAAGACCCCCCCAAGTGGGCCTTTCTGCTTTTTCCTAAACCCAGTGATTTCAGACGCAGCGAGTACTGTTGATGGCACTATGTTACCCCGTCACCGCACCAAGAAAACAGCCAGGACACGGATTAGAAGTACAATGCTTGCAAAAGGTGGACTTCCCATAGGTGCAGGGAAGCTCCGAGTAACCTCTGCCGTGGCCTTTTATTGAAACAGTATACAACAGGTGTGGGGGCGCCCACGTGCAGGAGCTACTGCTTCATGATTGCTACGTGCTCTTTCCCCACTGGCTCGCCTCCGACCCTGATACACCACAAATGTTTAAGGTCCAACACCTGCTTGCTAATGAGCCACAATCTTATCTCATTAACACATGCAGTTGCTTGAGGCTTGTCTCCAGGCTGCAGAACATCTCCACGCCGGGAAATTGTCCTGCTCCCAGCGCCTGCCTGGTGCTCAGTCCCCTACAGAGTACCTCCTCAGCTGACGTTGATCCAAGGTACCCACTCCTGGGCCAGCTCAGCTTCCTTCCCGGGCTGACAGCAGTTTTAGCTTTTGGCACAATCTAATGATATTTTCTCCATATGTCTTTCAGAGGGAGCCCCTCCCTTAACCGTTCTAAGTAATCTAACAGTGTGCCCCTCCACCCCTCCTTTTGACCAGAAATCTCGCTGTGAGTGTGAGCACAACACATGTGGTGACAGCTGTGACCAGTGCTGTCCCGGCTTCCATCAGAAACCTTGGAGAGCTGGCACCTTCCTGACTAAAACCGAATGTGAAGGTATGTTCTGGGGAGGCCGACAGAATGTGCCGCTCTTCCCCTCCTGGACATAGGTGATAAAAACGTGGTGGTTTTAGGTGAACTCGTATTTCCAGTTTATATGGAAATATTTTTTATCCGAGGCAAGAGCTGGTAAATTCTTGGCCCTGCTATTTTAGTTACTCAGCGTTTCAGTGTCTTTTAACATAGCCAGTAATTACCACATGTCTATGAATTTACTGTTGTGTGAGGATGGTGAGAAATAAATGAAAGCATAGTACACACTTATTATGATATCCTCAGGGTGAACCTGGAGCTGTAGCAGGATGTATATAGAGAGTAATAGAAATGTGAATAAACATTACACAAACCCTAGACTATATAGACACAAGCCTTCTAAACATATGTATGTATAAAATGGTTCTGAAACATGTATTAGCTCCGGATCCTTTCAGTTGCTCCCTTTGAGCCTTAAAACCTATCTCTTCTGCAAATAAATAGCCTTGGAATACCCAACATCTAAGAGAAGAGGAAAATCAGAGGTGAGAGATTATACCTCACATGTTAGAGTCAATTTATTAGCTGGAAAAAAAAAAGCCCTGTGCTTCATTGTTAATAATTATTAAGGGTGGTTTTCAGGGGCAGGAGCTGAGAAGGATAGAAGATTAAAAGGTGACAGAACCTTAGGGAAGAGATCAAATTTGTGGAAAATAGATAATTATCCTAATAATAGGTATTAATATTTAAAATATATGGATCGTCATAGTCCATAATAATGATAAGAGTATAGTGGCTGGGTGCAGTGGCTCAAGCCTATAATCTTAGCACTCTGGAAGGCCGAGGCAAGTGGATTGATTGCCTGAGCTCAGGAATATAAGACCAGCCTGAGCATGAGCAAGACCCCGTCTCTGAAAATAGCTGGGCTTTGTGGCAAGTGCCGGTAGTTCCAGCTACTTGGGAGGCTAAAGTAAGAGAATTACTTAAGCCCAAGAGTTTGAGGCTGCTGTGAGATATGACACCATATTGCTCTACAGAGGGTGACAAAGTGAGATTCTGTCACAAAAAAATATATAGGTATCTCATACTGCTCATATTACAAGTGGCATCAGTGATAATCATCAGCATAAACTATGCTCCAGCAATTATTGGACAGTGGCCACCAAAAAACAAGCCAGTACGTAACCAAAAATAGTAAAATGACTGGCAATGCCAATGTGTCAACGAATCCTCATTTGTACTGTCATGCTGAAGACAACCCATATGTCTAGTGTTTATTGAAGGGAAATACCCAAGAACTGTGACGGATGACTTTATAGACTACTATTGTAAGGTGACCAGATTTTTAACACTGGTAAAGTGGGACACCATTGATGGGGGGGGGGGTTCTTAATTAAAAATTTGGTCTATATGGAGCAACAAAAATTTTCATAGAATGCAAAAATAGTATTGTAATATATATTTTTAAATTTTAACATAAGTACAATTTACAAATATAATACATTAAAAACATTATGTATAGTATTATTTTATTTGTTGGCATATTTCTCATTTGAGTGAATATTTTTTAGTAGATTGCTGTCGTTGTTTAAAAGGTCATGAAATTTTTCACAAGAATTTGTTAAATTATATTTCACACATAAAATGGCTTTCAAAGTCTCAACACTTAATTGTGATTTTTTTGATGTCCACACTTTATTTACCGTAGAAAAAAGATGTTCAGTCGCATCATTAGTTCCTGGTAAGGACAGTGAGTATCCCACAATTTTTAGTGCATTATTGAATGGAACATCATTTGTTTCAAAATGATGAACTATTTCTAACCATTTGTTCTCTATTGTGATTTTTGCTGATGCCCAAGATTTAAACTTTTCCTTATCAATATATTTTTTTAATAATGATACCTCGTAAGTTGTGTCACTTTCAAGGCTGGTGCTAGACTTTTTGCTGCCACTATAAAATATAAATAATATGAGTACTGTCTGCTAAATTCATGAAATAAATAAATAAATTACTTCCCTAAATTATGTGAATAACTGATTTGTTGACATCACTTGTTTAACTAGCACTAGCACACAGTATGACGTGTATTGTCTGAGAGACAGTTACAAAATGTTTTCATGGTTGCCAATGCCAAAAAATGCCATTGTTCAGTAAGTCCAAACAATGGTGGTCGAATTCTAGTAACTGATCAACAATGCAAACTTTGATAAACGTTTCTTGATAATCAGTTCTCAACAATTATTTGTTATTATTAAAGTTTAACATTATAATATTAACAAAAATAATATAAAACTCTTATCCTGGTAAAAATAGTCACATGGCAGCCAAAAGCCATATATTCCCTTCCTGTTTTCCCGCTGTTCCCTAGCTTGTCGTGCATTCTTTCCAAAAACTGGGACTTTTTTAAAACGCCTCGGGACACGGGACAAATTGTTAAAAATTCAGACTGTCCTGCCAAAAGCAGGACGTCTGGTCACCTTATACTATTGCCGACTGGCTCAAGATGGTAACAGAGGTACTGAAGAAATTTATTTCTGGAAATTTTCTGAGGCCAAGAAAAGACCTAAAAATAGACTCGTGCTAACCTGTAAACCCAAACTGGAATGAAGCCCAGTTAAACTGCATTCAAATATTAATATTTTAGTGAATCAGCCCTAGTACACTTTAGTTCAATAAATATATATGGCCTCAAGCTAGAGTAGACATTCCAAACTATAGTAATATCAACCCTATATATTCATTGACTAAAAAGTTTACTCAACTAATATTTATCATGTTACACAGATAGGTCTGTTGAATCATAACATAATCATAAAATATTTCCCAATCATTAAGAAATAAAATTGCCCTTCTGCCTCGGTGCCCGTAGAACAGTGGTTACTGCGCCGGCCACATATACTGAGGCTGGTGGGTTCGAACCTGGCCTGGGCTTGCAAGAAAAAAATAGCCAGGCTTTGTGGCAGGTGCCTGTAGTCCTAGCTACTTTGGAGACAGAGGCAGGAGAATCGTTTAAGCCCAAGAGTTTGAAGTTGCTGTGAACTATGATGCCAGGACACTCCATCAAGGGCAACAAAGTGAGACTCTGTCTCAAAAAAAAAAAAAAAAGCCCTTCCCTATCCATGGATTTTGCACGCATGGATTCAACCAATTATAGATTCAAAATATTTTTAAAAAGAGGCTGGGCACAGTGGCTCACACCCACAATCCTAACATTATAGAAGGCTGAGGTGGGTGGATTGCCTGAGCTCAGGAGTTCGAGACCAGACTGAGCAAGAACAAGACCCAGTCTCTAAAAAAATAGCCAGGCATTGTGGGGGGGCGCCTATAGTCCCAGGTACTAGGGAGGCTGAAGCAAGAGAATTGCTTGGGCCCAAGAGTATGAGATTTCTCTGAGCTATGATGGCACAGTACTGTACTGAGGGCAACCAGAGACTCTGTCTCAAAAAAAAAAAAAAAAAAAAAATATATATATATATATATATGTATTTTTTAATGCATATGTTTTGAACTTGTACAAACTTTTTTATCTCCTGTCATTATTTCCCAAGTAATACAATGTAAGAATAATTTATATTGTATGAGGTATTATAAGTAATCTAGAGACTATCTGAAGTGTATGGGAGGATGTACACAGGTTACATGCCAATACTGCACCATATCGTATCAGGGACTTGAGCATTGGCAGATCTTGGGAAGGTCTTGGGACCCACCCCCACAGATATTGATGGACAACTGTATTTTTTTTTTTTTTTCAGTTTAAGAGTCTGCACATGCTACCAATGCCTCAAGTTCCTTCCGTTTCTGCACTTACGTCCTTTGCTTTTTGATTGTTTCTGTCTGCTTTTATACATATAAAGCATTAGAAATGTCCGCTCATTACTGAGATGTAACTGGAGGCGTGGGTCAGTCATTCTCCTTTGTAGGGGACCATTGGAGGCCCAGCCTTTGTTGTTTTCAACTACTCCTAGCCCTTTTCTAACTAATCCCTTAGTTTTTCATCGATTCTCCATAAGAAGCAGACATTCTTTCCTAACAGTGATTTTAGATGACATGCCACCCAGGAATATTTACCCTCAAACCTCTTTAAACAATAATCACATGTCTCTTATGTGTGTGGGACATCAGCAGTCACAAGTGGGACCAGAATCCCCACTGAAGGTAGGGATTCTTCCTGTTGCCACTGGTACCCTATCATACAGTTATAATTATGTAAAGTGAATCTGCAAAATCCTTTACCACCTGTGTCCCTATATTTAAACGCAAAACAGAAGAGCAGATAACTGGTTAGCAAAGATTGGCACTTGCTACTATGTCCCTTTTTTAAATAGTGGGATTATAAAACATTTTTTTCTTTGTAGGAGAAATAGGGGGTTATATTCCAAGCTGAATAATAAACATTTTAAAACCTAGAAATTAAAGATGAGGGTCTTAACCATAAAACCTTAGATAAACACCAGACTTTTGTCAAGGCATCCATTCCTAAAAGCTTATATAAAATTTTTTTCAAGTTGAATTTTACTCCAATCACCTTAATAAAAATCCTTCTGTGACATGACAAATCCCTCTATAAAATGAATAATTGCCTTCTAATTCATTGGAGTTTAATTTGGATTTTCATCAGTCTAGATTAGTTAAGGCAAGATAGATCTCTAAAGATACGTGAGGAATAGTTTTGTATCATATGTCTTGGACATTCTGTGAAATAGTGAGTTGCTGAGGACAGAGCAAAATAAATGGCTCTTCGTGAGGAGGGATCCTCCGAGGACATTAACAGAGCGGGGCTGAGTGCAGTCTGCAGAGAGTGGGCAGAGCTATAGGCAGGGGGTCCTGGCTGCATGGAGCCTGAGGTGGATTGTTGCTCAGGCACTCATGTTTTAAGTACATCAACTCATAGTTCTAAATACTTGTGGCAACACTAATTCTAAATATGTGCATAATGTGATAATGAATTTGTATTATTCTATATTTTCCTCTATTTCTGTTGGCTGCAGAAATTTCGATTGTTTCTTGCAGTATGCTTTTATGACAGAGTTCTTAAGAATGCATAGCTGTGCAGTGGTGTGCATCTGTAATCCCAGCTACTCAGGAGCCTGAGGCAGGAGATCCCTTGAGCCCAGAAGTTCAGGACCAGCCTGGACAACTTCCTTTAAAAAATTTAAAAAGAATTCTTATGTATTGTCCTAAGAATATACAACTGCTTATAATGCCTAGTGATTTATGTGTATTACTATGTGTTCCCTAGAATAAAGTGTGAAACTCTCCATTAATAGAGCAAAAGTACTATCTTCTAAAACAAAAAGCCAGCAGATTGTGTAAGGTATTTGCAACAAATATGACAATAGAATAGTGCTTACTGCATTAAGAAATCTTATGAATTCAATAAGAAAAAATTCAGGGAATCTTTTTTGAACAACAGCAAAGATCAAAACAGGTGTTTCTCAGAAAAGAAATAATTGATAACCCTATACAAAGATGATCATAATTAAGGAAGTACCCATTATTAATAAAACAAGAAATTATTTTTAACTTATCAAAGCGTTTTTTCATTCACTCACAAATACCCGAATGCTTACTGTGTGCAAAAACTGTATTGAAAGTGTTGATAATACACCACGTTGATGACTACAGGGACACAGTTTTGTCATACCTGCTGGACCAAGATTAATTTGACATAGTGTTTTTGGAGGAAAATTTTTCAAGTGATTCAAATTAAAAATTTGCAAGCCCCTTTGACTAGAATTTATACTTCTGGGAATTTAACCGATAGCTGTACTCATGTACATGTACAGGGAGTATCATCATGATTGTTATAATTATTGGACAAAAGCTACCGCTGCTACCAGCCCTTACTGAGCTGAGTATCACAGTAGGACCGAGCTGAGTATTTATTAAGAGTATGTGTCAGGCATTCAGCTAAAAAGTCTCAAAACAGTTATAAGAGGTAAGTACTAAAATGACACTAAGACTTAAATTTTCCCCTCAAAGTCACTCAACTGGCAAACAGAAAACTTTCTAACCTTAGAACCCTACTTTGCCCCCACGTCCATCTCCTCCAGTTTGTGTGCTCCTCCTTTGTAGAGGAGATACCTGCAAACCATGGAACTGTCTGCTGATAGAGACCTGAAACATGCCTCCACGGAGCAGCACCCTGTATAGTCTTAGGGGCTACCTGGCACGCTCATCAGGAAAAAGCTCTGTGATCTAGCATCAGTAAAATGAAACAGTTCAGGATGGCGTATAAATTCCCTTCTCCCTTTGGGGGATAAATAAGAAGACTGGGCTTTGTGCATGCTGGCACATCTAAACACTCACACAGACACACGCCCAAGGAAATCAATGCAAGGACATATACAAAAATCAATACGAGGTAAGAAGGAGACAGCATAGACATCTTTCCCTAGTTCTCATTCAAATATAAATTTTTCGTGTTTTTCAAAGCCATCCCCAGTCCTTGCTGGGGAAAGTGATTTTTCACTTCTTTGAATTCCTCTAATGGAACATGAAAAAGACAAGGAGGCTGAAGAGGAGGAAAAATCAATTGCGACCTTATATATAAGGCATTATGATAATGATTTTACATGCCTTATCTCACTCGGTGCTTTTAAATATCTCTGTCTGGTCATTACTATTGACCACCTGGTGTTTTATCTGGATACTGAGCCTTAGTGAAATTCAGAAGTTCCCCGCATCCCATGACTAAGTGGAGAACTCCAAGACCACTTGGGGCAAATAGCACGATCTTAGATCTTAGCCCCTAAGCCGGCTTGCCCTGGGTTTGTCTTGACCACTTGGCACCTTTCTGTGCCTTCTCATTTGCCAGGTAGAATGTGAAGGGGTTCTGGCAGTGCACTGCTCAGACTGCAGAGCGTGGCTTCCCATACTGATGAAGTTACCTTTCATCAGTTATTTCACTTCTGCTTTGGGGTTTCCAATCTAATGAGAACTGGTCATTAATAACTCCTCATTCATAAAGGCATTTTGAGGTTTAAAATCAGCAATAATAAATACAAAACACTTATAGCAGAACTTTGCAGATACAGGAAACAACTAAATAACTCCATGTCCTTTTTCACTCCTAGGATCTAGCTCAGAGATTCCCCTAAGTGATTAATCATTACAGATTTCCCGGCTGTTAATCATTCAGCAGCATCATTTAATAATTTATAATTTGTCATAATAGGAAAATACAGACTGAACTATAGAAAATTGTGCTTTCGTAAATCAAAATCAATTACATATTGGCAATCTCATAGAATTTGGATTAATTTACATATATTAATTATTTCTAATGTCATTAAAATAAGTGAATTTATTAACACATCCAATCAATCCTGATACAAATATGTTTCTCTGTGTGTGTATGGTAAATGAATGTAATTCCCCACAAAGTATAAACATCTAGGATATATACCAAAAAATGATTTTAAATGCATCTGAAACCTGAAATTAATGTTTATCGTGTTATTTTTTTCTAACGTAGCATGCAATTGTCATGGAAAAGCTGAAGAATGCTATTATGATGAAAACGTGGCCAGAAGAAATCTGAGTTTAAATATACACGGAAAGTACATCGGAGGGGGCGTGTGCATTAATTGTACCCAAAACACTGCTGGTATAAACTGCGAGACTTGCACTGATGGCTTCTTCAGACCCAAAGGGGTAATGCGTGCTTTTTTATTCCCCATAAAGTGTTATTTTTGATTTTTTATACAAAGCTGTATTATGCAGAAAAATAATTTCAGAAGCTTGTCTATAAAGTTGAACTTCAAATTCAAAAAGGTGACTAGGAAAGTTCCATAGTTCAATTGGTATATGCCTTTGACGCTACATGCTGTGATGTATGTCCATCACTCTAGTAAGTTCCTTTGTGCCTCATTCCTGGCCATCCCCACACCTGGGCTAACTCTGTTCTGAGCATCAGTTGGTTTTGCCTTGTAGTTGACCTTATAGAAATGAAACTATAGTACATACAGGTCTGTGTCTTCTGCTCTCACTCAACATGTTTCCATGTCGTTTGTGCATCAATAGTTCTTTAAAAAAAAATTGTTGATCACCATTCCTCTGCATGAACATACCAAAACATTTCGTCTGTTCTCCTGTTGATGGATATTTGGGTCATTTCTACTTTGGGGTTAGCTCCTACAAAGGATTTTATACTAATCTTTTTGTAGTCAGGTTTTATACCAGCCTTTTTTTTAGTGATGTATTTACTTAGTGTAAATACTTATGAGTAGAAGGCTTATTTCATAGGATAGATATATGCTTGACTTTATTCTGGGTAAGAATCTGCTAACATTTTGCGAAATTAATGATAATGTACAACCTCTTGAGCGGAATGGCATATGAGTTCCAGTTGCTTCATATCATAGTTAATATTTAATAGTGACTACCTCTTTGAATTTTAGCTATCTAGCAGGAGTGCAATTGTATCTGATTATGGATTTAATTTTCACTGTAAATGCTTGTTGGTCATACCTATATCTTCTCTCGCATAGGGTTTGTTCAAGTCAAGATATCTATGTACTTTTTTCTTCTAGAGACTTAATAATTTTAACTTTCAGGCTTAAGGTTCCAAGTTTTGTGTGTGGTGTGAAAAAATGATTGGAATTTATGTGGTGTTGTAGTGCCATTTTTTGAAAATCAGTTGAGTTTATATTGTTGATATTACATGAGTCAATTTCTGGGGCAGCAGTTATAAATGTTCCATGGGTCAGTTCGTCCATCTTTGAGCTAATCCTACACTATATTGATGGTTGTAGCTTTTACTAATCCTAGAATTCACGTACTATGAGTGTACCGCATTTATTCTTCCTTTTCAAGATTATTTTGTCTTGAGTCATTTTTTTGCTATCTGCATACAATTTTTTAATTAACTTGTCAATTACAGAAAAATATTAGACGTGCTCCATAGACTCTATATACAAATGTGGATAAGGGAGTTTGGACAGATGTTGGTGAGAAAAATACAACATTGTATTTAATGTAGGGGTAAATATATATGTATATATGTATATTCATATTACATGGCTGGGTACTTTCTGGGCAGCATATATACAACACACACACATACACACATATTCAACAGCATTTCAGTATTTCATAGGCAAATAATTTAAGGGTTTTTCTGTTTTGTTCTTTTCCTATTTCATCTGGAAAATAAACGTTATCTATTATATTAGCACAGTCTAGATTAATAAAAACATTTTAACTGTAAAAGCTACTAGTTATATTAATATATGCCAGGAGTATGAGATACTTTATATGTCATTCTTTTTAATTTTAATTATATAACATCACTTTAGTTACTATTATTATCCTCATACTATAAGGAAATAAATAAACTGTACCAGGCACAGCCCGTAAGTGGCTGCACTGGGATATGAGCTTGAAATGTCCTGATTAAAGAGTCTATGTTGCCTCCTCCCAAGTTATGCTGCCTCTCAGAAATTTTATTTAAATGTTTAATATTATGTTTTATAAGCACTAAATATAAATGTCTATGTAATTAGTCATACCATGATTAATGTGAAAAATGTTGCTAGAATATAAATTTGGAGAAAACATTTTACATTGCTAATTTTGAACTATGTTACAATTAAAAGCAACTGAGAAGACTTTATCAAGGAATATATATTAGAACATACTGAGGAAACGTTATTTTTCTTTGCTTGGATGACCCTGTAGTTCCAAGATGCTCCCTGAAATATGTAGAGGTCCAGGCTTTTTTTCTTTTTCCGAAACAAATAGCTTTTTTATTTCTTTGTAGTAAATTAAATCTCATTTTTTAATTAAATCATAGTTATGTACATTAATGCAATCATGGGGTACAATGTGCTGGGTTTATATACAATTTGAGATGTTTTCATCAAACTGGTTAACATAGCCTTCATGGCATTTTCTTAGTTGTTGTGTTAAGACATTTATATTCTACACCTAGTAAATTTCACATGTACCTTGTAAGATGCACCATAGGTGTGGTCCCACCAACTAAAGGCTTTTTATCTGGGATTTTCTTTCTTTATTTTCTTACCAAAGATTTTATTTCTTTTTCAATTTTTAATTATTAGGGGTATGTAATAATTTTATATATTTATAGGGTACATGTGACATTTTGATACAGGCATACACTGTGAATTAATCAACTTAGAATCCTGGGATAGGCACCTCAGGCATTTAACATTTATTTCTGTAAGGAACATTCCAGTTCTGCTCTTAAAGTTGTTTTAAAATATACCCTAACTTATCATTGATTATAGTCACTTGGTTGTGCTATCCAGGGTTGTTCATTCTATCTATGTTCAATCTAATGCTGTTTTTGTACCCAGTAGCCATCCCCACTTTATCCCACCTCCCCACTAACGTTCCCAGCCTCTGGTAACCGTCATGCCACCTCTGTCTCTGTGAGATTGTTTTTATGTTTAGCTCCATGGATGAGTGAGTATATGCAAAATTTGTCTTTCTGTGCTTGGCTTATTTCACTTAACATGATGTTCTCCAGTTCCATCCTCGTTGGTGCAAATGACAGCATTTTGCCCATTTGTGTGGCTATGTAATATTCCATTGTGTGTATGTGCCTTGGTTTCTTTATGCATTCATCATGCATTCATCCACTGACAGGCACTTAGGCTGATTTCCTGACTTGCCTGTTGTGAATAAAGCTACCATAAGCATCAGAAGGCAGGTATCTCTCTATTATACTGACTTCCTCTCCTTTAGATTCATACCCTGCAGGGATTGCTGGGCCATGTTGTAGTTCACATTTAGTGGAAGCTTCACACTGGATGCCCTAATTTACATTCCCACCATTAGAGTACAAGGGTCCTCCTTTGCCCACATCACCAGCATTCATAATTGCCTGTCTTTTGGATAAAAGTCATTTTAACTGGGATGAAATGATAATCTCCTTATAGTTTTGACTTGTGTTTCTCTAATAAATAATGATGTGGGGCATTTTTCATATATCTGTTGGCCATTTTTCTGTCTTATTTTGAGTCATTCATTAATCATAATTATTTGATTATTTCCCATTGAGTTGTTGGAGCTCTGTATATATTCTAGTTATGTACTAATCCTTGGCAGATGGGTAGTGTAAAAATATTTTCTTCTGTTCTCTAAGTTGTCTACTCACTTTGTCAATTGGTTCTTTTGCAATACAGAAGCTTTTTAGCTTGATGTGATCCCATTTGTCCAGTTTCTTTGGTTGGCTGTGTGATGAGGTGTTACTCAATTCATCCTCATACAGACCAATGTCTGAAGCATTTCTTTATCTGGGATTTTCTTTGAAAATTTAGTAAAGGATAGAACATGATAAAACTCATATAGGAAATTCTTA
Organism: Otolemur garnettii; assembly: GCF_000181295.1. Taxonomy (NCBI): domain Eukaryota; kingdom Metazoa; phylum Chordata; class Mammalia; order Primates; family Galagidae; genus Otolemur; species Otolemur garnettii. The sequence continues at coordinate 23,692,103 of NW_003852397.1, forward strand.
ATAATTATTGAACCAAAGTAACAAATACATAAGAGTTTATTATGCTGTTTTACTTTTGTGTAATTGTTTAGAATAAATTGATTTTAGAAATTGTAAATGCATGTTAAAGGTAATTTCTTATTATAATTTTATCAAAATAATTTTAGCTCTGTTATTAAAACTAGTTTGTCCAGTTTGTGAGTTGAAACATACTGCTGTTTTTATATACCTGATTAAAAGCATTTTTATATTTCTATTAGGTGTCTCCAAATTATCCCAGACCATGCCAGCCATGTCGTTGTGATCTCATTGGTTCCATCAATGAAGTGTGTGTCAAGGATGAGAAACACGCTCGACGAGGTGAGAGCTATACTAGGAGGTCACTGCTCTGATGGGAGGACAGATAAAAGCTAAATATGATTATTTTCAGAAGAATATTTTGCAGTGAATGTCACTAAAGTAATAAATCATTTCTTAACTGTATCAGTTTATTAGTATTCCCTCCAGGAAGCACTTTTGTATTCATCTCAATAATTAACTTTCTTATTTAATTATAATTCTTTAATAGTGAGAAGAGTTGAATCATTTCTATAATCATAAATTATACACATTATCTCGTATATAACCTTCAGTACATATATATATGGGGATCAAGCACAAATCTGTAGTGTATGTAATTTTTTCATGTGTTGTTAGTTTTTAGATGGTTTTGTGGATTCTAGGGATTCTAGCATGAGATGACATCAGACAGCGCTGAAGAGCAAATAGAAGAGATGGCATGTGGGGACATAGGTGACAATAGAGAAAGCAAGAAGTGCTCTAAAGGCTAAAGAAGGCGTAGTTCTGAGTTAATGAATGGACAGAGGCCGACACAAATTTCACCAAATACTTTCTTTGAGGAATGAAACTCACAATGAGCTCCAGACACAAAAGAATCAAGTGCAACATAACTCCTTGATACAAACATTTGGGAGTTGCTTCCAGAACAGTTACGCACCATGTTTAAGTAGAAAATTCACAGAATGTATCTGGAATAGTTTCTTCATATCGTGAAAAGTGAATTCTGTTTTTTGGAAAGCCTGAAATAAATCATGGCAACAGAGTAGGCTTTTTCCTCAAATGGTTAGAGTTAAAAAATGCAGTGTTTCTTTGGCACAGTTTATCTTACCTGATCTTTACAAAGCTGTAAAATTATCAATTTGAGTCGAAAATAAAGTCTTAAATCTTGAAAGATTTATAAAAACGGATGCATTTTAATGGTCAAATGATGAATTACTAAAGTCATTTTTTTCACCTTTCTTTAATTTGGTAACAACTAAATGACATTATTTTTAGTAATGTCATCTCACTCTCCCTCCCCCAACTTTTATAATAATAAATATATTATGGGTGGCACCTGTGGCTCAAAGGAGTAGGGCACCGGCCCCATATACCAGAGGTGGTGGGTTCAAACCCAGCCCCAGCCAAAAAACTGCAAAAAAAAAAGAAAAGAAAAGAAAGAAAAAGAAAAATATTATCACCAAAAGTTATTAAAAATGAAAAAGTGGAAAAATAAATATATAATCAGTGGTAACTCAGCAGTTATCACTATTAACAGTTTTGTATATTTTCTTATGCATGGAGAAACTTTTGATTTTGCTACTTTTTTTTTTTTTTTTTGAGACGGAGCCTCAAGCTATCCCCCTGGGTAGAGTGCCATGGCATCACAGCTCATAGCAATCTCCAACACCTGGGCTCAAGCGAGTCTCCCGCCTTAGCCTCCCAAGTAGCTGGGACCACAGGCGCCTGCCACAACGCCCAGCCATTTTTTGGTTGCAGCCATCATTGTTGTTTGGCGGGCCTGGGCTGGGGATTCGAACCCTCCACCTCAGGTGTATGTGGCTGGCGCCTTAGCTGCTTGAGCCACAGGCACCGAGCCGATTTTGCTACTTTTAAGTCTACCTGATGAGTTTTCCCCAAATATGTTAAAAAATTTGTCTGAAATCCAGTTTTAGCACCTAAATAATGTATAATAATGGTTGGTAATAATGGTAATAATAGTTGTGCCATAATTTTATTTACCTACTCAACATTATACAGACAGTATGATTGTTTCAAATTTTTGTTTATTGTAACTCCATTCTAATGAGGACTATTTCAGATAAATCTTTTTCAGTTATTATACAAACACCCCATACCAAAATAAAATTTTAATAGTCAGGAAGGGAATAAAATAAGTAACAATGGTGTCCTCTTCAATCTCTGTATCCCAGCTTCATTTCTGATTTTATTATAGTGAGCCTCTTCTTCTATTTTGTTCTTTCATGAGTTACATTTTAATATCTCAATAATATTATTATGAGTATTTTGTCACCATTAGATATTGTCGATTAACTCCATCTTGAAAGAAGAAAAGTTTCATTTATGGCACTTCTCTCCTTCTTTCTACCATCCACACATTTTTATTATGTATTTCTTCTTTATTTTTATTATGTTAAATAAAAAGCACAAATATCTATTTTCAGTAGTAATATTTGGTTCTAGAGCTACAAATCTTTTGCTTCAAAATTGAAATGTAATGATGAAGATTTGTAATATTTATAATGAGATTCATATTTTTCAGTATAGACTTGAGTTGCAAAATTGGGGTACCCACCTATAATACATTTTTGTCTTCATGCTTAGCCTGATAACCTCTTTAGGGAAAAAGTCTAAAATGTAGTTTAATGATTTCAACTTCTTAGTCAGATTATACAGTCAGGTAGTGGAAAGTGATATTCCAGTGTTTTATTGGCATTAACTTGATTACTAAGGAAATATGAAGATATTTCTTTTGTGAATTTTCTTTTTGTTTCTTTCATTTCCTTTAGGTGTAGGTAGTTTTTCCTCCATGTATTTTTAAGAGTTTTTAAAATATTAAAAATAATAATAGTATGTCACATTTATTCTAAAGAATTTCCTGGTTTATTTTGTGTTTAACTGTTATCAATAAGAATTTCTAATATGTGTAAAACTTAACAAATTTTTGTATGTGCGGCTTATCAAAATTTAGATAAGATTCTTTAGCTATGATACTAACACTACACTAAGATTATTATATATTTTAATATTTTCTTATTGGATTACTTACATGCTTTATAATTTCGTAATTGTGTGAATGTTTTATGTATCTGTGCATGCACGTGTGTGTATTTCCTAGTTTGCTCTTTCAGAAGTATTGAATTTGTGATCTCTGATACCGATCCCCTTGCTTGTGTAGGACCAAGGATTTTTTGTTGTTGTTCTGTGAAGCCATGCTCCATGAACTCTCGTCTACTTGATTATAATTTGCCAGTCAACCCCAGAAGAGATATTGGCTGAAAGGCTGACTTACCTCTCTGGAAGTTGGTTTTGTGGTTTCTCACCTCTAACGAGTGTCTTTATTTCCTACAAGCACAACTATTCTATTGTCTCTTCTATTTTTAACTTTTTCTTCACCTTCAACTGTTATGAACAAGTAGGGGTCTTTGGACATCTACTCCATAATATTTCCCAACACAAAAGTAGGGATAGAGATTATTTATTACATAGAGAACCTACACATTTATCTAAATTTCTAGAAATGTTAACATCAGATATAAATGTTAAATTTTTAATGCTTTTGCAAAATTATCAGATTTCATTCTCATTTGTTTATTGATGTATTACATTTAAAAATGAACTTGTAATATTAAAAATTTTTTTAATTTCAGATTTTTATGAGGCTATGTACATTTTGGTTGCATAGTTTGCTTTTGTGTGAATAAAGTCAGAGTTATAGGTATGTCCTTGTTCCAGAAAGTGTGCAGTGTGCCCATGCAGTGTACCCCCTGTTGCATGGGAATTTACCCTTCCCTTTTTCTCCCTCCTGTCTACTTGAATTTCATTGAATTCGGCTTCCATATGAACTTGCAGGGGCTGAGCAACTAGTTTCGACTTAATATTGAGTACATGTGGTGTTTATTTTTCCATTCTTAGATTTGGAGACCATTCTGCAAAATGAAGTATCACAATAGTGAAAAATATTAAACAATATTTATATTTGCCAGAATAAATTCTATTTGGTCATAATAGAAGATCCTTTTAATGCTTTAGCATGCAGTTTGGTGCCTATTTTCTATATCCTTTTTTTTCAGGATTTTTAAGTTAAGTTGGCTATGGCACCGACACCAGACAGTGGTGCTACTTTGGCAAGTCACTTAATAATTGTGATTCAGTTTCCTCGTCTGTAAAATTGGAGAAATAATAGTGTTGTATTTCATATTGATGTTTTGAACGATAATTGAAGTAAACCATATGTAGTTTAATTACCATATGTAATGCTATAAGTATGCATATAATGGCTAGCATCAAATAAATGCTTAGTTACGTCTTAGAAGTTATTGTATTTTAGATTGTCTTTGTTACATTTAAGAAGTTTTTATTAGCTTCATACCCTGAATGACATAGGTTTCCATTTTTATTCCCATGAAAATTTTTAATTAAAAAAAAATCTGTAAATTTAACTAGTATTAAGACATTTTGTGGTAGTTCTTTGATAATGTGTTCTCTTTTGGTATCTTGATTGGCTTCATTAAAGTTTCCTTTTTGCTTTTCTTTCTAGTTTTCAAACCTCTCTTTCCTCTGATGTTCATTTTTTTTTTCTGATTTTTTTTATAATTATAAGCATTCAATTTTTTTTTGCTTTTTTCATCATTTATTTATTTATATTTGTAAAATCGTAAAGAGGTGAATCATGCATGCATTAATGTATTTATGGGGTACAATGTGCTGGTTTCATATACAATTTGGAATGCTTACATCATACTAGTTAATATATCCCTCCCCTCATTTACTTAATTATTGTATTAAGACATTTATAAACTATACTTAATGGATCTGACATGTACCCTTGCAATATGCACCATAGGTGTGATCCTATCATTTACCCTCCCTCAATCTGACCTTTCCTATCCTCTCTGATCACCCCTTCTCCTCCTTCATCCTGGGCCATAGTTGTATCTTTTCTTTGTATGAAGGTGTGAGTGATTGTAAATTGGTTTCATAATAGTACTGAGTACATTGGATACTTTTCCTCCATTCTTGAGATACTTTACTAAGTAGAATATGTTCCAGCTCCATCCACATAAACATAAAAGAGGTAAAGTCTCCATCTTTTTTTTAAGACTATGTAGTATTCCATGGTATATATATACCACAATTTATTAATCCATTCATGGGTCGATGGGCACTTGGGCTTCTTCTATGACTTGGCTATTATGAAGTGAGCTGCAATGAACAACCTGGTACAAATATCTTTGTTATAAAGTGATTTTTTGTCTTTTGGATATACTCCTAGTAGAGAAATTGCGGGACCGAATGGCAGGTTTACTTTTAGATCTCTGAGTATTCTCCATACTTCTTTCCAAAAGGGACGTATTAGCTTGCATTCACACTACCAGTGCAGAAGTGTTCCCTTTTCTCCATATCTACGCCAACATCTATAGTTTTGGGATTTTGTTATGTGAGCTACTCTTACTGGAGTTAGATGATATCTCAAAGTGGTTTTGATTTGCATTTCTCTGATGATTAAAAATGATGAGCATTTTTTCATGTGTCTGTAGGCCATCTGCCTATCTTCTTTAGAGAAGCTTCTGTTCAAGTTCCTTGCCCACAATGAAATGGGATTACTTATTCTTTCCTTATTAATAAATTTGAGTTCTCTGTGGATTCTGGTTATCAAACCTCTGTCAGAAACATAAACTGCAAATATCCTCTCCCATTCTGAGGGCTATCTGCTTGCTTTACTTACTGTGTTCTTGGCTGTGCAGAAACTTTTTAGTTTGATCAGATCCTGGTAATGTATTTTTTGGTATTGCTTCAATTGCCCGTGGTGGGGGTCCTCCTCATAAAGTATTCTCCCAGGCCAATTTCTTCAAGTGTTTCCCCTGCACTCTCTCCAAGAATCTTTATAGTTTCATGTCTTATGTTTAAATCTTTTATCCAGTGAGAGTCAATTTCTGTTGAAAAACCTCAAATAGCCAAGACATTACTAAGAAATAAAAACAATTCAGGAGGTATCACACTACCAGACTTCGATCTATACTATAAATCTATAGTGATCAAAACAGCATGATACTGACACAAAAATAGAGAGGTTAGATATGTGGAAGAGAATTGAGAACCAAGAGATGAACCCAAACACTTATCGTCATTTGATCTTCAAAAATATAAATTGAGGGAAAGATTCTCTATTTAACGTATGGTGCTGGGAGAACTGGCTGGTGACTCGTAGAAGACTGAAACTAGACCCACACCTTTCCCCATTGCCAAGAATTCAATTTTAATTAACTCAATTTTGGGGGCAGCACCTGTAACTCAGTAGGTAGAGTGCCGGCCACATGCACCAGGGCTGGTGGGTTCAAACCCAGCTCCAGGCTGCTGGAAACAAACAACAAAAAAAAAGCCAGGTGTTGTGGTGGGTGCCTGTGGTCCCAGCTACTCAGGAGACTGAGGTAAGAGAATTGCTTAAGCCCAAGAGTTTGAAGTTGCTGTGAGCTGTGATGCTACAGCACTCTACAAAGGGCGACATAGTGAGACTGTCTGAAAAAAAAAAAAAATCAACTCAGTTATTTCAGATAACAACTATTTTTCTATAAGTTTATTATGGCTATAGTTTTTTATATCCAATATATGTTGCTATGTTCCTTTCTCACTACTGTTATATTCTACTATACAACTATTGAATTTGCAATTAGTCTTGACCTTAGATAATTTCTGCTTTGATAAATAGAACATTTTTGTATGTTAGTAAATGATGATCTATGGGGAATATTTGTACTTATATGCCATATGATATATAATTCAGCATTATTAGTTTATTTAAACTTTCTATGATTATTTTATTATTATTTGTAAATATTTAAGATGGGTGGGTTAATATTCTCAGTCATTGATGTTGGAACAATTTTTCTTTGATTTTCCATAGTTTTGTTTTCTATATATTCTTGTACTTTTAATTAGACCTTGATTGAAGAAGAAATGTAATAACAAGTCATATTTGTGTTGCATCTTTGGTAATGTAAAATGAATGATTGAATCTATTGTATTTGAATTTGACTTTGGCCCTAATGAATACAACTGCAATTATTTCTTCTTGTCTATATGCTTTTCTAGTACATATTTATATTCTTTTATTTTTAATGTTTCTGGTCATTTTGTGCATACAAATACACAGCACATGTGCAGGTTTGGTTTTTTTTTTTTTTTTTGAGACAGAGCCTCAAGCTGTACCCCTGGGTAGAGTGCCGTGGCATCACAGCTCACAGCTAACAGCAACCTCCAACTCCTGGGCTTAAGTGAGTCTCTTGCCTCAGCCTCCCAAGTAGTTGGGACCACAGGCACCCGCCACAACACCCGGCTATTTTTTGGTTGCAGTCATCATTGTTGTTTTGGCGGGCCCAGGCTGGATTTGAATCCACCACCTTAGGTGTATGTGGCTGGCGCCTTAGCTGCTTGAGCCACAGGCACTGAGCCACATGTGCAGGTTTTAATAAAAACAGTGAGACTGTTTAACACATTTATATGTATCTACCATGTCTGTTTGGCACCATTTTTTTCATTCTATTTTATGCTTTATCACCACGTTATTTCTCCCTCCTTTTTTCTTTTCTCCTTTCTTTTTTTTTTTTTCAATTTTGACAGGGCCGGCACCCTACTCCTGTGAGCCACAGGTGCCGCCCCTTTCTTTTTCTTGATGGATTATATTTTATTGATTTGCCTTTATCTTTTTCCAGCTTATGAAAGTTGATATCTTGTATACATTTGCCTTGATTGTTGTTCTAGTTTTCTAATCAAAAGCATGAATAAAAATTGTCTTTGGAATCTCTATGGGAAAAGAATGTAAATTTAAATTACTTTCATTTCCTTCATCTATTTCTCCCTTTCCATAAAATATCCACCACCACCACCACCCCTGGACACTTCTGTGTCTTGACTTTAATGATATTGCCTTTAATAATGTTGTCCTTAGATTATTATTGTTGAACTGTTGTTTTAAGTAATGTATCTTTATTTCCAAAGCTCTTTTTCATCTTGTGATAGCATGGCAGGGCAGGCTTGTTTTATGGGCATCATGTATACACCAATTACTGTTTATACTTCTCAATGTGGTGTCATCAGCCTAAGTGTTGTGGAAATTATTCCTTGATCATTGTTACAGTTTTTCTGCAGCCTGAGTTTTGGTAGATGCTTTGAGTAGAAGATGCTGTTAGAACATCATAGCTAGCTTCTAATTAAACCCTATATTATATCTTTGGTTTTAACTTTATTGATGTACAGTAAAAATCTAATTTTGGTGCCAAAATAGTATATTAGCTATGTATTATAATTGAAACTATAAAAAATAAAATTGTGTATTTGTTTAAAAAATGTTAATATTTGGCTCATCTTCCCTTAGGCCTGGCACCTGGGTCCTGTCATTGCAAAACTGGTTTTGGAGGAGTGAGCTGTGATCGGTGTGCCAGGGGCTACATGGGCTACCCGGCCTGCAAGCCCTGTAACTGCAGTGGCTCAGGGAGCACAAATGAGGACCCTTGTTTTGGACCCTGTAACTGCAAGGTATGTTGTTATTCCAGTAATGTCTCACTGTCCAGGAAGAGGTTATTTTCCTTGGCATCTCTGTTATGTCTCCTAACATTAAGCAATTGTAACATCTCCTGTAAATATCTACTATGTATTCTGTCTGTGGTGTTGCTGTAAGTGTCTTTAAATGCCTACCAGGTTCACTGCAGCAGAGAGTTTATAAGGCCCTGGGCATTTATCTGAAAACCTACAAATTCAGAGAGGATAAATCACCTTCCGAGCCCGTGACATTTCATACCCAAAACACTTTCCCCTCCATTGTCCAAGTAGTCTGTTAATTTAAAAAATACGTCGCACTAAAAATATCAGCCCTTAAAGACCTCAGATTTATTTTGCATTTGATTCTGAAAATAATTATATCAAGAGTTTCATTCTAGATTTTAATCTTCAGAACAGGTTTTAAAATATGTGTCGTGTTCATGCTCTTCTTTTTAATTACCAGAAATGTATGAAGCCTTCATGAAATTGATTAAAGGTTCAATATTTTCTCCCTCAAATTCTTGTAGAAATGCAACCTCATTTGTTGCATAGGCTGAGCTAATAACATATCTTTTTAAGACATCTGCAGCTTATACATTGTAGAGGAAACATAGAGGCAGCATCAATCTAAAATAAGAAGACTGATTTGCTCTAGCTGTAGTAATCAGCTCCAGAACATTCGAATCAGACAGCAGACAGCTACATTAGCTGAGAGAATAAACAATTCTTGCAAGAAGTTAGCATGCCATACTTACATAGAAATGAAGACTTCTTCTTTCTTCCTTTGTTTTCAATAAAGATAGAACCTATTAGAAATATGTTCTTTATTAAATTAATAGTCTTATCTCGACAGAAGTAAAATACTATGTGCTTATAGGTGATACAGGTGGGCCCGTATGTGTATACAAACATTAATCCCTAATGTAAATGGCACTTAGTAGGATCAAATGTTAAGTGTGTTTGTATCGGAACAAGAATGTCTGACATATCAAGCTAATTATTATAATAGTTTCATGATAGATGTACACTACATCTGGATCAATTTAGGTACCTATTATGAACTACTGAAACAATAAAACGCCTGTCTACACAAAGAAACAGAAAGTCTATAAGTCTGTGGCAAAGACTTGTCATGTGCTGAGTATAGTAATTTTCTAGATCTAGTATATTTCATTCCAATATTATCTGAAATGAAAAATTGCTCTGGTAGACCAAGATTGTATTGCAGTCTGGGAGTGACTGCTCACTTAAGGAAACCTCCCTTCCCTGTCCCGAAAGCTTTTTGGTCCATCCTGCAGGCTCTTAGTACCTCTACTCTAATATTTATCAAAACACGTTGTGTGCATGCTTTATTCTGTTTAAAACTCCATAAAAATCTCCAACCTTTACCACTTTCCAAATAAAGGACAGACAACACTAAGATTAAAATGGAAGCAATACCTCCCAAGTCTCTAAAACATAGGAAATCAAACAGGGAAGAACAAAGGGAAGCGTTTTTATACAGCTACTATTCATAACATGGCGATGTCTAGTACATATCTATAAGAAAACAGAAACACACAGGTTTATTCTCTTTGGTAAATACATTGAACAGCAAGAAATTCTAGAACTAGACAGTGTAGTGATTAGCAGAGCTGCTTACCCCCTGTTCTCTGCCTGACTCAATATTGTACTGAGACTGATTATAATCCTAAAAGAGAAATGCCTCCTGCAAAGACGCTTGACACTCTACATACACAATTAAACTGCAACAACAAACAGCAATTAAGAAATCATAAAAGAGAATGAAAAATTAAGTAAATAACATCATTAAAAGGAAGGCCTTTTAACCATCTGATTTTTAAAAGTAGAAAACTGTTAAGTTCTTATAAACTAAATTCTTTTTTAGGATAAAAACTTCCAGAAAGCAATTTTCATGAAGTATCTACATAAGTTAAAAATCACAAATTATTTCCATGTAATGTATGAGTTATATCACAAAATTATATCATAATATCACAATAATTTTACAATATATCACAACGCATACAAATAAATGGCTATATGAGGCCTAACAATTAAATTAGTGAACTCAACCTAAAAAAAGTGTTACATACCTCATTACAGAATATCACTACAATCACCTTTGAGGTACTCCCATTGGTAATCTATGCACTGATGCCAGTGCCTAGTCTACCCTTCATAGCAATTTTGGAACTCATTTTTTAGAATGGCCACTAAAATTGTCATTGTATTACACCTGATATCCTGAATGTCATCAAAATATCTTCCTTTCAATATTTCCTTTGTCTTTAGGTAAGGAAAAAAGTTACTGAGGGCCCGATTGGGTGAGTAGTGATTGTATTCCAATACAGTTATTTGTTTATCGGCTAAAACCTCCATCAGAGACAATGCCATGTAAGCAGGTGCATTGTCATGATGCAAGAACCATGAATTAGTAAAAGGTTCAGGTTATTTTCAACATTTACAAATAGTAAACTTGGTTAACTGTTCAGTTGATACAAATTCATTATGAATAATCCCTCTGATAACAAAAAGCTTAGCAATATCATTCTGACTCTTGATTTGGACTGATGGAATTTTATTGGTCATGGAGAATTGGCTGAATTCCATCATGCACTTTGTTGCTTTGTTTCAGAATCGTATTAGTACACCCATGTTTCATCACCAGTCATGACATAGCCCAAAACATTGACTTGCCTCTCCAAAAGGTCTTGGCAAACTTCAACTCTTTTTTGCCTTTGTTCATCAGTGAGCTCTTTTAGGACCATTGTTCCATATACTTTTCTCATGCTCAGGCTTTCATGAAGATTTTTCTATTTCTCTGTTGATGTGATGTACTTGGTCTTCTATGCTTCTCACACTCAGCCAATGATTCTGACTCATAGTTCACTGAATATTTGCAATGTTTTTCATCAGTTCTGCTCATTACTAGCCACCTTGACCTCTCTTCATCAGTGACCCTCTACCTTTAGAAAAAGTGTTCAATCTATTTGTACACTGCCATTCTCTTCATGGCATTATCCTCATAAACATGGACTAACCATGCTCCTGATTTCATGTCCACTCTTGCCAAATTTAACAAGACATTTAATGTTTGTTGATTTCTCTAATTCAAGCTCTGACATTCTTGCAATTGCACACAGAAACACACAATAATAATGAATGCCACTGAGTAAGACAACCCCACATGTCAACAGGAGCACAGCTGTGCAACACTGATATACCAAGGTTATGATACCTTACCAAATTGTTTGTACAGTACTAACAATGTAAGTGCACTGTGGCAAGTTTGTGAACTTAATTGTCAGACCTTGTAGCCTCTTATTAAAAGAATAATAATTAACCTAGTATTTCAACAAAGTACTTATAACTTAAATACTGAAAAGAGCTTATTCATATAGAGAGAAATGTGATAACTTATACTAGTTAACACAAACATGACTTGATGTAGCTGTATCAACTTATGATAAGAAATAACATGTATCAGAATGCTATGTTAGAAGCAAAATTTTATTGAGAGACTAAGATACTGAAGATTTAAATTCAAATAAAATTACAGTTTTTTGGCTGTACAGGAAGAATATATGTCCATATATTCATACCAAAATTAGTAACTTTGAGTATTTATTTATAGATAAAAATAATATAAATTACATTTAAAATAATTTCTGTATTAAGTATTCATCTCCAAAATGCATTTATCTTAAACATTTGTATATTTACTTCCTAATTCTATAATATATGAATTTTTTATAATTTTTATTAGAAGAAATATATGTCTCCCTTCTTGAAGTATGAAATATATGTCTCCCTTCTTGAAGTCTTAAAATGCAATTTAAGCATAAATTCAAGAAAACTAAGCAACCAAAATCATGAGAGGTGGAGAAAAAGGGTGAGGAGAGAGGCTTGTCTCAATTCCATATCAAGGCTAAGGTTTAGTTAGGGTTGTAATTCCCTCACTAGCTTGACAGTGGGATTTGAACCAACAGAGGGAAATTACAACTGAACTCACTTAATCAGGGATTCTTAGAAATGCTTTTCAATAGTGAAATAGGGCTAGAATATTGTTCCTGCAAGCCTGCAGAGTCAGGTGAAAAATTTTCTTTTTCTTTTGAGCGTCTGGGGGATTAAAGATTAGTACCTGGTGCAGGAACAAATTCCCAAACCTTTGTGTCACATGGGAATAGGGTCAATTTTATTTTCCCTTTATGTGCTAGAATTCTTCAAGAAGACAAGCAAACAGTATTTCTATAGGGAAAAACACACACATACATACATATATATATATGTATGTATACACACACAGCCTTAATTGAAAATTAGCTCAATGTAAAGCAATGCAGTGCACAAAAGGAGAATAACTAGAAAAAGAAATGAGTAGCCACAAATGCCAAAAAAAAAGAATGAGGAAGGATAATCTTAAAGAAACTGTATAATCATAAAAATATGTGATTTTATATATATATTGTGAAAGTACGTTTAAAATGTGATTCTGAGATCAGGAATAGAAAAAGAAAGAATAGGAAACTATAATATTAAACAGGCACTACATTAAAATAAATAGGTTTAGAAAAGAAACTCAAATTTCTAGAAATTTATATGCTGTATATGTATTCCACACACGTATACATACAGTGTGCCAAAAAATGTGTACACATTTTAAGAAAAGAAAAAATGTATGAAAATGGTAATACTCAATACCAGTAGCAAAAGGTAAATGCAAGTCACGCATGAGTTCTGCAATCACAAGAGGTGCTCAGAATGGTTGCCAGCATCATCCATACACTTCTGACTATGGTGAACTATTACTGTTTGAGCAACTATGTGAGGCCTCCTAGATCTTCCCTTGTGCACATCACACACAGTACCAGGTATCCAAACTTACCATGAATGCCTGCAATTCAGAGGCATGTTGAAGATTCTGTTGCATGCTCACACCTCCATCAGTGTTGTACTTTCTAGTGAAATAATAGAGAAATCATTAACTCAAATAGTTTTTGTAATAGGGACTAAAATCATCTCTCTCTGCCTGCTCTCATTCTCTGCCTAGCAGACTTACACTAGCAGCTGCCCCCACCCCTTGGAGTTCCATTTTTGCAAGCTACTAGGAGCCCAGCAAACAAAGGAAACCTAAATTCTTCTCTTGACTTTTACCAGATCCCTTGCCTTTTAGAATTTGTTCCTATGGCTTCAAGTGCCTCCTAAAAATCTCCTGGACAGACAATAAAGGTGAGAACATCAGGCCTCAGCATCAAAAATGCCTGGAAAAAGTCTGTCTTTCTCCTGCCAGAGAAAAAGCAGAAAAGGGGATGACCAGTTTTCACCACAGCCTGTGAATATGGCTAGAATTTCCTCTTCTCTCTGCCCTCCTTGCATTCAGCTAGCCACTGGACCTCAGGGTGGGCATATTTCCTTTCTTTCTTAGTGCTGCCAGGCCACCTCTCTGCTCTCTGTTCTTTCTCTCTTTCCTCACTCTCTTCCTTTCATTAACTCCCTCTCTGCTCCTAAAAGGTAAAATAAACTTACACTCTTAGATCCTAAGAGTGATCTTAGGTCTAGAGAAATTCTTTTCTCATCCCATGTGGAGTAGCCACTGAGCTTTCCTCTCTACCATTTCCACAACAGTTTCGTCCAAATCCAATTCACAGTGGTCTTGTGATCTCCAACAACCCTGGGCCTCTGTTGTTTTCTCTGCGTGTCCTGCCTGTCACATGGTGATGCTAAAATTCATTTGATTAATGCCATCTTTTGAGCAAACATCATGCTACACATTACTTGTCACAATTCAACTTCAAAAAGGAACACTTGGATAACATTTCTGGAAATGCATATACATTTTTTTGGCCCCCTGTGTGTGTGGTCATTGAAATTAAAGGCTCCATGGAATACTATGCAGCCCTAAAGAAGGATGGAGACTTTTCCTCCTTCATGTTTACATGGATGAAGCTGGAAAATATTTTTCTTAGCAAAGTATCTCAAGAGTGGAAGAAAAAGTATCCAATGTACTCTGCCCTACTATGAAACTAATTTATAGGTTTCATAGGAAAGCTATAACCCAATTATAGCCCAAAAATATGGGAGAAGGGGGAGGGAGGGAAAGGGAGGGGGTAGGGAATGGGTGGAGGGAGGGTGATTGGTGGGATCACATCTATGGTTCATCTTTTAAGGGTACATGTGAATCTTTATAAATGAAGAATATAAATGTCTTAACACAATAACTAAGAAAATGACATGAAGGCTATGTTAACTGTTTAATAAAAATATTTCAAATTATATATAAAAATAGCACACTGTACCCCACAGTTATGATCTAATTAAAAAAAAAAACAACTCCCTAGATAAGTTAATAAGAGATTAGAAACTACTTGATAGGGAATCAGAAATACAGACCTGAGGAAATTACCTATAAATCATCATAGGGAAGTAAAGAACTGAAAATATGATCTGAGCTGACTGATAGAATTAAAAATTTCAAAAGAAATAAAAGAATTATAAATTTCAACAGAAGTTTAGCAGAAGTTGGCAAAGAAGAGTCAGAGGAAATTGAGGAGAAACAATATTCAAGAAATAATGAAGGAGAAAAACATGAGAATGAATCCAAGATAATTATAAATTCTTAGTTTGAAGAACATTAAAAAGAAAACCTGTCCACCAGCAAGACAAAGAGGAGAATCCTAACCTACAGGCAATTCAATTGTCTTGATTGTGAGTTCTTACTACTCATAGTCCGACTTTATTTAAAGAAACATTAAATGATGTATTTATTGTACCCAGAAGAGAATTCCACTAGATTGCAGTTTGCAATAACCAATGTGTAGAAAGAAGTAGCATTTCTACAGTGACAAGAAAATAGAGAGGGTAAGAAAAATATTTAAAATAGCAACAAAAACTTTATGATACCTAGAAATAAATGCTTTTAAAGTAGGAGATAATATTTAAAGGCTACTGAAGAACATAAAAATTTATATGAGGAAATAGCTCTTCATCAAGTACCAATGAAAATCTGGGGAAATGGAAGTGTTTTCTATTGCTGTTATTAGGGTGAATTAGTACCATAATTTAAGAGGGCAATATGGCGTTGTCTAGTGTCTTTGAAGATTATAAAACCATGTCAACTAGCAATTCTACATCTAAGCATTTACCCTAAAGCAACTCTTATGTTACTCACAAAGAGGTAAATGAAAGACCATAGTCTACGATGTAGGATATAATGAAAATAAGAAAAAATATTAAAACATCTCAAATAGCAAACATAAATCATAATATTTTCATTTAATATGATCAAAGAAAGAATTAAAAAGAATGAAACATGTCTATGTTTGTAAACATGAATACCTTAAACAACTTCAGGTAGAGTTAAGATAAATACCATTATGTGTGGTGTTACTTATGTCAAGTTACAAAACAGAAAACAATTCTGTACTGTTTGTAAACACACAATATATATAATTTAAAAACTTAAATATACTTATATGGCATACACTAATTTCACAATAGTAGTTGACTCTAGAGAAAGAGGAAAGGGAATAGAACAGAAGTGAAATGAGATTCCCTGTGTACATTATTTCTTTAAAGACATATCTGAAGCAAAAACATGTAAAATGTAAATGTAGATAATGGATTCCATATTATATGTACTTTTCTGATGCTTTAAAATAATTCCTTATTTTAAATTTCTTCAACTGAAGGTAAAAAGGAATTCCAGATATAAAAAGAGATAAATGAAATTCTTAATACAATGTCAACTAAAACATTATTTCCTTTATAAGATTTTCTCTTACAGTGTTATTCAGATAAATGATATTAATGAATATCATGCTCATTATATTTCCAAATATTAAAACAGGGCCAGCTCAAGAGAGTGAAATGTTTATGAATACATTTGTACTCTTAAAAATTGTGACTGTCTCCTCATATGAATTACACGGATCAAATCATTCTAAGATATATAACAAGTCAATTGGATGTAAATGCTGTCTGATTCTCGGTATTTGTTTATTTCAAGTACTTGATGTCATTTTATTCATTCAAAGTCAGCTAATCTGCAGGATTTTATAAAAATATATATATTGACCTTGATCTAGGCAGGAACATGTGCTGTTATCTTTGTCAAAGTCTTATAATAGAAAGATAAACAGTAAATTAAAAGACTAGTAATCGAAGTCTATATTTTTCACTTTTTTTGCTTTGTTTTTATTGTAACTTCTGTATCTACTGACTCACAGGCCTCTGTGGCCTGGCCTTGGCTTACCTCTCCAGAATACTTCAGTCATTGTCTTCCAGTGTTGCTTAAATTCCTTGAGTCAACAAGTTCTTTATAACTCTGGAATTTTACAGGTGCTATTAAGACCATAGAAAACCTCATTTCTAGCCCACTTTGCTTAGCAAGGCATTTTTCAAGGCTCAGCTTAACTTCTTCTTTCTCAGCAAAGCTGCCCTAGATCCCCTGGTATATATTATTCTCCTTCCATAATCACTTTTCACACCTTTTTCTTTCCTTTTATGAGCTTCTTATAATTTTCAGTTCTATTTTATGTCTATCTTATCTCCGGTGATGACACTGACCCTATATATTCTCTTCATCACCACACAGTAAGAGGGTAGCAGGGTGACTCAGACCTAAAAAAGAGGGAAGGAAGTAAACCAAAAACTTGTGATGCTTTGACAGTCACTTAACCTATCTAACCCCATTTCACAATCTATGGAAATGGTGATATTAAATCTTCCTTGCTTAACTCTCAAAACTCTCAAAGGTATAATTATAATGTCAAAACCCTGGTACAAGTATGAAGTATCAATAGAATCATAACTACCTTCTGGATTATATATTTTTTAATATTGCTTGTCACAAATAGAAATTTTCATTCTTTCTCTCTAATTGGATTTTTACAGTGCATTAACACTTTTATTTTTGGATTTCTATCCTCTTTTTCACTTGTGCATAGGAATGGATACCTCATTAATTTGTTAGACTTGTTCCGTAGGCATTTTATAGAGAACCACCAATTTATGCATTTGATACTGAATCTAAATTACAGATGTAAAATTTTGGCATAAAAAGTCCATGTAGGAATTGGTCTTTTGTGACAGCTACAGTTCAAGTAATATTGTGTTAATCAAATTTTACATTGACAAAGATTCTCCTTGACCATCTTTAGTCATCCTCTTCTGAGCCCTTTTGTTGACTAGGCCTTGTCTTTGGGCCTTATTCTTAAGCCTACCCCAGTTGTAGCAAGAAGCCTGCTAGTCAGTTTGACATGTGATCATCCTGGCCTACCTTCAGCAAAAATCCTGCTAGGTTGATTTAGCAAGAATCTCCCCTAATTTGATGTTTCCTCTTAGTAATGGTCCACTGAACAAACTCCTAACCTCCTCTTTAGATATAAATCCACACTTGCTCATGCTGACTTGAAATGGTGCCCAGTTCTATGATGGCGTCTTTTCCCCCCTATTGCAGTGGTTCTCAACCTTCTTAATGCTGCAATGCTTTAATACAGTTCCTCATGTTGTGGCGACTGCTCAACCATAAAATTATTTTCATTGCTACTTCATAACTGTAATTTTGCTACTGTTATGAATTGTAATGTAAATATCTGATATTCAGGATGGTCTTAGGCAACCCCTGTGAAAGGCTTGTTTGACCCCCAAAGGGGTTGCAACCCACAGGTTGAGAACCACTGCCCTATTGTAATAGTTTGTTAATAAAATCTAACTTTACCATTTTAACTGATATCCACCTCTGGTTCTCTTGGAGAATATTAAAAGTTAAGCTTGTGAAAAGTCAAAACTAATTTTTATTCATTTTCTTCTTTCTGTCTCTCCCTCCATCTCTCTCCTCTCTCTCTCCCACCAACCTCTAATTATCTAGCCTTGGAACAGTATGTTTTAAGAGTAAACTTATTCAACAAATACTGCTAATTAACTCATTAGCGTCCTTTTTGTTAACTTCTTTTAATACTGGGATGCATTAGTGTGAAGGCCATAACAGAAGAAAGCCTGTAATTGACTAAAAACACCGAGAAAACAAAACATGACTGCAAAATTTCTGAAGCAATTATCACAAGAAATAACGTAAATATCACAGGAGATATTCCTGGCAACTTTGTCAATAGAATTCCCAGTTGACTAACAATCAGTGTTAATCATATGCTGCTGAAGTTGTACCTCATTTACAAGGCAGCAGCTTCATGTGAACAAATACAGGGAAACTATTGGGTTATAGCACTGAAATCAGGGCTTTTAATGTACCCAGCACTGGAATACTGTATATTGTGCTGGATAGGTAATTTTTTTCGTTTGTCAAAAAGAAAACATTTGACAAATGAAATTTAACTTAGATTCATTGAGGAAAAAAAAGATTCATGACTTAGGCATCATTCAGAACCAGAAGAGGTCCAGAGAGCTCTGCTCTCTAATGTAAGCAATATTTATAGACAAAACTCAAAACTGAAGCACACCAATAGCCTGATTGGTTACAGCTAGACTTTTGCCTTATTTGGACATGTCTGATAAGTTGGTAGTCTGATGGCAGAAATAGTCTATTGCCTATTTCTCCACAGACAAACTGTACTATGACAAAAAGAAAATTGATATCAGTTCAAAAATATCTGTTTTCAAGAAACCAAAAATCAAAGAATTTTTTAAGATTCTTCCAATTCAACTTTGTTGTTAGGAAAAATAATACTAAAGGGAAAAAAAGTAGCCTTTATAAATGTTTTATAGGGTAAACCACAACATATTTAATTAGACATTTAGCTAATAATGTTCAATGGAAGGAAATATGTGTTATTTAAAGCATACTTTTCTCCCTAATGGGACAAAATATTGGTTCTTGAGAGGCAAAAATTTCATATTCATTTTATATATAAGGCAAGCATATTCACACAGGACATTTGTACTTAAAAGTATATCCATATCATTAAAATTTCTGAGAGGGATGATTATGAAAAAATGAATAAATAGGCTTCATAATAATGAAAAATAAGTATAATAGGTTAAGAACTCTGCCTTAAATGAAGGGACATTTTGAATATCACATTATGTAAGAATGCAAACATATTTATTATATAAATTATTTACAATGGAAAAATGATTGACTATTAATCCATATTTAATTTGTATTAATATAATCAATTGGAATAATCTAGAAATAAACAGTAAATGTAGAGTATTAGAATATTGTATTTCTCTAGAGTAAAAGTCTGGAACATTCTGGAAATTACCCTATTTTGTAGATTTCAGTTCTCACTTATAAGAGGGAGCTAAACAATGAGACTATCTGGTTACACAGTGGTGTGATAGACACTCAAAACAAAGATAAGGGAAGAACGAAAGGAAGGTAAAAGATAACAAATTACCTATCCTGCACAATATACAGTATTCCAGTGATAGGTACATTAAAAACCCTGATTTCAGTATTATATAATTCTTCTCAAGTAACAAGAAACATTGTACCCCTTAAATCTATTGAAATTAAAAATAAAAAACTAAATTTGCATATTGAAAAGAATTACAAATGGATTCACAAAGAAAATATTAAAATGAACTTACTGGATTTACTTTAACTCCTGGGGGAAATACTGAGAGATTTAATACAATTACACTCCCTTTTGTTCAGATGGACAATTAAAATAACTTCTATAAAATTCATTAAATTATATGTTAACTCTTTTAAAACTTGATTAGTATAAAGAAGCAACAAAATAATAAAGGAAAGAGAAATGTCATAATGATTAAAATAGCATTTGGGATAGAAGTTGTAAACTTTTACCATCATTATCAGATAAACTTTACTATCATTATTAGATCAATTAGATTCTCATCTTCGTCCGGGGCTGAGTAGGATGATAACAGGTGTAAGATAGGGTACCTGCCAACCTTATAATGTAAATGGCAAGGTAAAAACAAAAACAACAGTTTTATAGTTTGTATCTCTTTCTCTCTCTCTTTCTCAATAAATGTCCTTGAGGAGATATTCTTTCACATCAAGAAACATTCCAGTTGAAGAGGACAGTGCTCAGAGTAGCCTTTTTTAATCCTATCATTAAACCTCAAGATACATCTTTTTTGTTCAATCCTATGGATTTTCTGTCTTATTTTTAATTCAGGGGCATAGAGGATTCTAGAGATGAGTCTGGTGTCAGAACCAGGGCATGTTCTCTGTTTCCATATTAGGGAGTGATTTCCTTTCTACTTTATATTATACTTATCTGTACACTTCCCTTATTTCCTTTGCTATAATCTTCTTGAGGGCATTTTTATATCTCCTTTGATTATCTCATAGAATACCTTGTACAAAGTAGCTCAACTATGATTTGATGAATAAGAAATGTAAAGAATAAAAGAACAATGAAAAACAGTGTGCAGAAAGTTTATTAATAATTTGACATTAATAGCAAGGGAAATTAAATTGCTCAAGGAGCTCACCCATAAGGCAAATGGTTTACTCTCAAACTGGAAAACAAAAAATTAGGTCCTGAACAACTGATATTGAGATGATCTTCCACGAATGAATCAGGACTGCAATTGGGGGCTGATTCATGGATGATAAAGGTTGATGAGTCACAGCAAAGTTTTGAGAAAGTAATAATGCCTCTGGGAACCCATAGAAAGAGTTGGGATCAAGGCTAACAAAATAGTGTATATTAGAAAACTAAAAGAAGGCAGGAAATTTATGTCTCTCCATAGGTGCCCATGAAAGTCCTGGGATTGAATTGCGCTGCTCTAAATTACATAAAATACACAGAATATTGAACTGTCATGTTCTTTCGTAAATCACTGTTTTAAAATTAATATTTTTGGAAACACAATTCTCAAAATAAGAAATTACTAGGCGGCACCTGTGGCTCAAAGGAGTAGGGCACATATACCAGAGGTGGTGGATTCAAACCCGGCCCCAGCCAAAAAAAAAAAATGCAAAAAAAAAAAAAAGAAATTACTTAGATATTGGCTGGGCATGGTAGCTCACATCTATAATCCTAGCACTCAGGGAGGCCAAGGCAGGAGTATTGCTTGAGCTCAGAAGTTTGAGACCAGCCTGAGCAAGAGAGAAACCCTGTTTCTACTAAAAATGTAAAAATTAGCTGGGTATCATGGTAGGCTCCTGTAGACCCAGCTGTTTGGGGGGCTGAGGCAGGAGGATCATTTAGCCCAGAAGTTTGAGGTTACTATGAGCTGGACTGAGGCCATGGAATTCTAGTC